>NC_133300.1:16208580-16249617 GCF_005239225.2 Populus alba | reverse complement strand
TTTGCTAAAGAGACACGATGGTGACTACCCCTTTGTCTATCACGACCAGCAGCTCCACGCCCACTTTCTACATACTTGGAATAAGATGGGGTTGATGGAGAGTAACCAAATGGAGCCCTAGGAGCAGGATCATTGAACAAACTATTGATCCAAGATATCACCCGACACTCATTTTTCTTGCATTGTCATCAAACAAGGCCCATGTAAAAGTGAAGCCATTGCATTCATGGAAGCCCACTGGATTGCCTCATTTGTTCATTCAGTTCTTTATCAAATGAAATTTTGTCTATTGAATCTTTTGACGGCTATGCTGCGAGGCCTTATAGCGCTCAACTTCACGTCGGTAATCACTAACTCCATCCTGCCCCACGTGCTGCCAGTGTCATCACTCCAAGAGAGGAGAAGATCAAATAGTCGTTTTCTAGTTCGGAGATCGAACTTCTCAGACCTTGCCTCAACAAAATTCAGGTGCAAGGGATCTCAGAACGGAAGCAAGTGCATAACGGAGAGGTTGCATTTCTTGGAAGCTCTCAGGGGGTGCTGATAAGATCTGCCTTGTTGTTTCATCAATGAACCTGAGATAATGGTGACGGAAATGTCGTTTATGCCCCAGTGTGCCAGGCCAGATATTCTCAGCAACAGTTCGGTATATATTCGCAATGTGAATGCGCAGTTCCTCACGGCGAGGTTTTTGACTTTGTACCTTGTGAGAATGAGTTATCCAATTAGTATGGACTGAAATCCAAAATTTGAGAAATTAAAAAAGAAAAAAAATTGAATGATATAGCATGAAAAGGACATTGTTATCAGCCATTTCACATTGGGTGATGATTATATTTTAGTATGTTGGCAAGAAGATAGGTCCAAACCCAGCCTACACCCTACAGTAACATTCAGATGGAGCTTGACAACGTAGGCTAAAAGAGAAAAATATCTCTAATCCTCGATCAATTCTTCAATTCAATGTTTAAATGACATCTTAGATTGATAGAAAGCTGAGAACTTTAAAATTAACAAGAAATGGGTCGGTCCAGAAACAAAGTAAAGAAAGTTTAGCTCAAATGTTTGGTTTAACCAACAACAACAACCAAGCCTCAATCCCAAACTAGCTTGGGTCAGCTATGCAGAACCTTTTGCACCATTCCACTTAATAGTTCAAATGTTTGTTTGACTTTTCAAAATCAACATTCTTGGGATATCAATTGAACACTTTTAAAGAATGACTACACAGAAAATGCCATAGCTTCAGATTGAGGAGGACATGGAACACTGGGAGCACACAAAGGGAAGCTAAGCTAATTTTCACAGATAGAAAACCTGAAGGTGACAACACTTTGATTTTTGCAACTTATCAAGGAATGACATCAAACACTGGAAACAGACAGCAGGACTACAATTTTAAACATCTACTCTCCTATGTCTATGCTGACAAGTAATACGAGATTAATCATGATAATTGAAGATGTTTGTTGCATGGCAGAAAACTGCTTGGATTTTTTCCCTTTTGGTATATTGACTCATCTTAGGGTACCAGCAATAACATACTTTTCCCCAGAATTTATGACACAAATATTAAATGAATTGCACTAGGGGTTATGCCCCACACTTCATGAACTTACAAATAACAGCCATGAAAATCAAACATATCATGTTTAATGCATTTATATACTCCGTACCTTCCATTTAGGTTTTCCCTCAGTTTCCAAAGATATCTCATCAATAAATGATGAAAGCTCACTAAACATTATTTCACAAGCTTCCAGATGTGAGTGGCCAAGAGCCATGGTTGCTGCATGCTGTTGAAGGAACCAATTTGAGCATTAGCAATAAATAAATAAACAAATAAATTATTTGGGCATGAAAGTAAAACAATACCGAAGTCCTCTAATTGTTTATTAATTGTTTGTAGTGAGTATGTCTACTGGAGAAAACCACCCTCTCTTCCGATTGTTGACCAATTATCTGCTTTGCGATAATAATGGCATAGATTGGGACATCGCATGTTTAGCACACAGCAACTGGTAACAGATTCAAGTTCAATAGAAGAGAGCAGCAGGTTCAATTCTCTTCAGCATCCACAAAGGGATAAAGTTACAAGCACAAGACATATTGCAATATTCCTGGGAAAAAGAGGAATGGGAAAGACAAAGCAATCTGACAAATACATGACAGCAAACCCAACCAAATAGCGTGCTCACTATAAATAAACACACAAATTTTCAGGTCACGACAGTCATATATGGGTTAGCACCTGCCTCACCAACCAATGATTAGCCCTTAAATGTAATTTTGATAAAAGAAAACTTCATTAGAAGAAGAAAAAAGATGGAAGAAGATAAGGAATCCTTGCATGACCAAAGCACGAGATCTGAAAAAAATAAAATAAAATGGAAGGTTGTAGGACCAGATGAGCAAAATCAACAAAACAAGATAGCTAATATAGAATAGAAATCAAAATCACCAACAAGGGAGACAGACTTGATCTTGAAGGGATCAAAAAACGAGAGACTCACTTGATTTTGACAAAACAAACCACGAGAGACACTCGATCTTGGAGAAAGCAATACAAGAGAGACGCAATCAATCTTGAAGAAAACTCTGTCTATTTTATTCAACAATTCAACCAATAACATAATTGAATGTCCAGGTGCTTCTGAATGTCTAGGTGCTTATTTCAACAACTCAACCATTCAACAATAACATTAATATGCACCAACACAAATATAATAGAAAAACCTAATAATTCTTAATTCAATAAGGAAACTAAATCCTAATTTAACTACTAAATATAAATCCTAATATTCCCTATTTAATAAAATCTAAAATAGTCATACAATATTAAAATTCCTATATAAATAAAAACCAATTCCCATTGTTGCCTTCATTCTCCATCAAAGACCTTCTATTCCCAAAGCATATCAACTAAAGATAATCCTCTAAATAACAGTACATCACAAGGAAGCAAAAAAACATGTCCCACAACAATTATTTTAAGAGCAAATAATTCTTCGATTAAAAAACTTATTTCCATTCACAGTCTGAATTACAACAAACATAGCACAAACACATAAAAATCGCAACTGCTCCCCCTCTCAAAAAATAAAATAAAAATAGTAGCGACTTCACTCTGCTTAGGATACCCATTGCTCCCCTAAAAAAGAAAAGATCCTGGTTCAAGCTACAGGAAAAAACTCCTGAGGTCCCCTACCATTGTCGCTGGATTCCCTAACGATGACTATGTTTTATCAATGTCTTATCATAGATATTAGGTAACAATGCCTAGAAAGATTCCGTAAGTGTTCATCTCATCAAGAACTGCAGTCCAAAGACAGTCCTCAACATCTTGCTTTTTTAGATACAACGTGAAAAAGAGAAGGATTTGGAGACTAAGAAAGATGTTTAAAATAAATATCTATAGCAAAGATATCCAGACACCCAAAGGCCACATCCTTTTAACCTATTCTTAAATTGAAGGGAGTTTAGAATCTCAAGATGTAAACAAAGCTCATAAGGTTTCCACTCATTTGGCTTCTGTAAAGATGAATCTCCCAAGAAATATTTCTCAATACTCAATAGATGAAAAAGGCTAGAGATGGAGGCATAATACAATCTGGATGAACGACAAAGGTGGAAAGTAAAGTATAAGGCTTCCCCATACCCAAGGTCCTACTAGAAACGAATGTGAAGATCATTAGCAGCTTTATATTTTGATAGACATGGTGAGAAACAAGTCAGGCTAAGTGACATACTCCAGCCTTCACATACCAACCATTTGAATGAACATCATGCTCATGTTCATTGCAAATAACCTAGTGCCAAAATGAGTCATGTTCTAATATAATAAGCAGAACTTCCCCATAAAGGCAATATTTTTTTTTCCTGAACAAAAAAAGACCAGTGCCAACTCTCCCTTAATCTTAGACGTATAACATACTTTATATCAAGTTTGTGATATAGGTTACATCGTATTCTCAGCAAAGAACAACCAGATAAATAAAATAAGACCTCATGATTCTCTAACTTGGTTACCGTTTAACATTAAGAATCACACATTTTTAACCCACCAACTTCCTCTGGCTTAAGTTTGCTCTTTCAATTGCTAAACATTCGCTGACAACCTGACACAAACAGATTGCTAACAGAAACACAGGTACATTTAGAAAACATGCAACAAGAAAATAAACACTTTTAGTGGACTCCCACCTAAATTAATCCAGGTTGACATTACCATCCTGCTGGGAGTGATGACATAAAGTTTACCTTCATGCTGATTTTTTCCCCAAGAAAGAAGAGATATTAAGGTCCAGTTAAAGAACAGAGGTTGGTCGGAGAATTAAATGTCTAAGCATCTTATTTTAAGCCAAAAAATACAAAAGAAAATGTTGATGAACCCTTTCCTCACTTTGACACTCACTTTTAGATAGGGGCTCATAACAAACTTACTCAAAATAAAAGAAGCAAATGAATACAAATCCATTGAACTAGAAGAATTGGTAGTAACATGTACTTACTATGTTTGTTTCAGATCCAGATTTTAGAGAGAGGAAAATAAGATGGTAGAGATCTTTGGTAGCTGTTATAGCTGTTAAGCCACCAGATTCTCTACTATCTGGTGGACATGAACATGCAAACATTGCATACATGAGCCATTGATCGAGTTTGTTATCTGCATCTTGTGACTGATGAGCCTTCCCACCTAACTCAATGGGAGTAATGTGAGCAAGGCGTTGGATGACCTCCACCCTGCCAATTAAAATTGAGTACAAAATGACATCATCCATATCTAGTTTCCTTGAAAATAAACAGATATGAAGAGCTTCATTAAACACGAAAAGTATGTGAACAACAATGTCAAGAACAAACCAGCATCATAACCAGAGTTCAATTCATTTCTTCAGCTAAATAGTCACATCTCAATTCGAAAGATAGATTTGACATGAGAACCTAAAGTGCCGTGGGGAAATTTCTTCCATGTTCTTGGTATAATAATGTTTATGCATTATTTGATTAATGGTTAAGATTTTTAGATTTTGACAAGTTGAAGAAGAGTCCAAGATGTAGTTTGGTAAATAAAACATAACTTTTAATTTGATCATTAGATCAAACTAAAATTTTAACAGAAAATTTTGAAGGCCCTGTTTTCTTACTGGGTTAAAATTTCATGATAATCGAAGATTAGGAAGGCCTTCAAATAAAGCTTGGAAGTTACTATGTGAGATTGTCTTTATTTACCTTGTATTTAGATTATTTTTTCTATTTAGCTTAGGACTTTTAATTTAATTAGTATCTTACTATATAAAAATTCTAATACCAGACGAATTCAATTAGTTAGGTAAGTTTTAATTAGGAATCTTTTTCAATAAGGATAAGGATGTCTAGTTTCTTTTATAAAGAGGAAGACTATTATTCAAACTTTTAATAAAACACTACAGAGTTTTCTCTAAATTTCTCTATGGCTTGGGTCTGTAACTTTAGGGCTAGAGAACCCTAACTTCTATCCACGCTATATGTTGCATCATAAAAGCTTATGCTACACTTCTAGTCAAGTAGTCAAAGATCAAGAGAACCTAATAAAACCAACACATTCATACACAACCACAACCTATACACCTTTTCAATTTAGTAAATCAAATAATGAATAACTCAAAAACCCACAATGGGAATACTGCATCGGTTAACAATTCTATGGTAAAAAATATTGCAGATGGCAGCAATGGACAAATGACGGTAGAAGTAAATGCAACAATTCAACATGTAAAATTGGGGAAAAAAACCAGTGATAGCACTAATATATCAATCAAAATCTACTCACTTTGCATCCTGAACAGAGCTTGGGCATAGATCAGCAGCATATTTGACGAGTTCACTAAGACACCTAGCCCACCTATTCTTATCAGGAGTCTCAAATATGATCGATTGAAGTGTCACTTCAGGAGGAATTGCATCGGATTCTCGTCTCATATCAAATGGGCGCCCAGTGTCCCAATAACAGCTCTGAACAATGTCATCCTGTAATTTTGAAACCTCTAAGTTGTGAATATGATAAGGAAATTTGCATTCAAAGGACTGCTACTTGCATGAAATTAAAGAACAGAAACAAAAAAATATCAAAGATGGAAAACTACAAATTAGGATGTCTCACCCCATGTTCTTCAAGGACATCAATCACAAATATTGGTTCCACTTCATTTCTTAAATTATGGTCCAGTTGCTCACGTAATGTACGGTCTCGTATATCATTCCTTAAAGCACGTACACAACGCAATAACTCCAATGCTGTATGCCTAATCTGGCTGTCCACAGAGCTAAGGAAGATTAGACCAACTGCATCAATCTCCGATGCACGAAACTCTATCACTTCAGATTGTTGGAAAGAAGACTTCTTAAATCCATCATTTCGCTGCACTCCACGCTTTGCATCATCAGCCTGGAATTCTAGATCATTGTTCAAACAACTTCTCCAAAAGCGCATTAGTTCCAGCAGGCGCCCCAATGATGTTTGGATGAGAAGAGGGAATTCATCGGGAAGCCGAAGGATAAAGTTGGCCATCCCTCTCATAACTGCAAATCTACGATGTGGAAGATAGCTAACAATGCGGTTCAATACTTGCACTGCTTCCTCACGAACACCAGGATCAATGCTTATTCCATGTTGTGGAATTATTTCAGTAATTCTATCACTTCTGCCAACTTCCTCTATCAGGTATGGTATACACTTCAGGACTGACCGGAAAAGATATCCCTGAGACTTTTCCTTGGTTACAGCATCTAAGGAAGCATAAATTTTTATTTCATATAAGCCATTTGCATCTAAGAATAGCACAAATTGAAAGCAATGTACAGGAAAAAAACTAGAAAGGTAACATGGAGAATAGCCAGGAGTTCATGAATGCAATGGATGTTGTGGCAAGTATACACGCAAGACCAGAGAAAAAAAAAAACACCATCATATCACAGATCTATAATCTCTTTTGAACCCTACACGGTCAAGTCCATGGAAAATGAGAATCATAACCCATCATTCATGGTATTATTCACCTCTCCATTTGGTTGAAAGAAGAGGCATATAAGGATATGTTTACATTTGTTACTGCTAGCAGTAGTCAACTGTTGCCTCTAAAAGCTAAATAACTCAACTCAACTAAATCTTCATCCCATACTAATTAATGTTGTCTAATCAAGGTCAGTTTGGGTTCAAATGCTCAAATTACAAGGCTTTATTGACAATCATCCAAAACTCATTGGATATCCATCAAGTGTCAGTCAGTGCAAGTAAAACAGCCTATCCTAAAACAAAGGGCTGGAATAAAAAATATCCCCATCATGAATCAATTAAACTACATTTCAAGTCCATTTATTACTTCATGAACAAGCTGCTAAGCAAAACTGATTCTAGACAATTTTTAAAAACATATTACCAATTGTGGTCTTTGAGGAAGTCAAAAGAGCCTGACTGTAGATCCTGTGACAAGATCTCAAAATTGATTCGATTGCAGCCTTCACTTTTGGAATGTAATGGCCGATATCATGCCCTGTTTTATGCAATTAAGTCAAAATGATGCTCAGTTAGATAGTTCTTAACAAAACCAAACTGATAATATATACATGTTATAGGACCAGCTATCAAGTGTACCTTTAAATATTTCTAAGCCGATGTGCTCGCTTGAAGGTGACATAACTATGGCAAGCAAAGCACGGAGACCAATCACTTTTGCTTCACTTAGACTGTCTTGCTTCAGCAATTCTAATATCATATGGTTCATGGCAAAATCAAGGTTATGTTCAGCAATAGTTACACAAAATTCAACAAGTTTGTCATGTTGGACATCCTGAGTAAGCATTCCTTTCTTCAGAACTGTTAAGAGTTGAGAAGTCACACTGTCTAAGTAGTCCCATATACGGTTTAGGGCCTGGCTAGCTGCATGAACACTTAAGTAGAACCTCAAAACTCGATGAAGGCAGTCCAAGGACATGAATCGGTGGTTCTTGTCCTGCACTAGCAAAAGCAACAATAGAAATGAAAGCCCATAAAGATATGCCTCTGATCCCTCAACCAATCAACCTAATGAGACAGCCAGTTGTCAAAAAATATATAAACCATATCTTCTCTTGCCTTCCCCATACTTAACTTAAACCAAACTTAAACTCACTCTTAAAAGCTTATAGAGTTGCTCCATGTGAGGGCTCAAGTTATTGTGGAATACTTGAGGATCACCAAGACAGAGAAGAAGAGTCACCAGAGGGTACCCAACCTAACAAATTGAAAAGATCACACAAAAGCACAAGCCAGGGATACTGTTAGAGAAAACGAGAGAGATTACATAATCCGGGAAATACCAAACAGATTGATAACAAAGAAACAGAAACAGGAGGAGAGCCAAGAAAACAAGATGTCAATTAAACATAGGACGAAGTGCAAATGCAAACTCCCCAAGAAAAAAATTGCTGAAAATATAATGAAAGAGAAGTAACTAAACAGGCTAGAGATCTAGAAACATACTGTGAAAGAAACTGATAAGAAATTCAAATATTGAGTTAAAATGCAATCAAACACCTGGAACTCCATATAAATAGAGGATATTCTCTGAAATCATCTTACAGCTATATGTTTGCTTTGTCTGTCCATCCAAGGGATAAGCACCCCTCTTATTCGTCCAACAGCTTCATACCACAAAGTAAGTGCATTTTCCACACCTGTTGGGGGCCATTGGCCCTTTCCACAATCTGCTAGTGGAGCCAAAATGTTTGAAAGCATATTACACAGTGCATGGTGAAGCTCACTTTTGCGTTTAGGAGGAAAACGGCTAAGAGGATTTGCTTTCGCCACAAAGGAAGCCGATGCATTCAGTCCCCCCTCAGTCTTAACCTGTAAACTATCACATTATCAAGACCTTGTTTTATGCCATTCACTTCAGGAATAAGTGAATCACACACACATACCCCAAGCTTCAGGTAACGCATCCCATTAATGATACTGAGTGTTTCACTACGGGCAACACTAGTATCAATTCGACGTGTATTTAGTTCCATGAAAAAGCGTTCAGTAACAGAACTAAACCTGTGGAAGAAAACAGAGAGGACCATAAAAATTGTACATTGCTTTAATCAGGAAGTATAAGGAGAAAAGAGAGAAGTCAATAACATTTGCTTCAAAGATTACTGATGACGTAAGGGTGCAGCTGTTGGTTCTGTTACTGTTATTACTTTCTAGAGCATGCATGTCAAAGCTTCCAGTTACTAACAACTACAACTTCCTCGATTAAATATAGTATGTAACCTTTTTTTCTATTTCCACAATCAAATGATATAAAAAGAGACGAAATTGAGAGGAGATATTTTCTCTCTGTATTGTGTCATTTTCCTTTTCGGTCAACAAAAACCCACCAGTATTGGTCCAAGACAGAAAAGGGAAATGTCCATATTGGACAAGGAAAAGGGAAGATATGACAGAAACCACTAGCAGGAGTGCCTGGAAAATGATAAAAAGAAGTCGGGTACTGTAGCCAGATCCTGAAACCCTAACTATATCATGCCAGCAAAGGTACAATAGCAATGCATTAAGAGGAGGGGGAATTCAAAATTTCACCACAGTTCCAAAACTGTCATCATTATTCAATCGTACAAACTCCATTTTGCCTTTCCTTTCTATGAATCTAAATGCCAAATGTGCAAATACAAAGACATTTCAAACAAAATATAAAAAGTGCTTTGTCAAATAATACTATCAATATCAGGTATCATACTGTAATGAAATGGTTACCTGATACGAGATAAGGCACCTAAGAGCTGAGCGACTAAGTCCAGAAGAAGCCCTCGCGAATCAACCAATGAGGGATATTCAACCTGGCTAACAACCCTATAACAAAGATATATTTGAATGCACAACAAGAAAGGAAGAACATGAGAACTGTTTAATCACATATATTTTATGACTGTTCCTCAAAGTTTCTATTAGTGTTTCATTGACTTCAATATCTCAATTCTGAATGTCTTCATTACATGCTTCAGTCTAGATCAAGGCACTGTCATGCTTAAGTAATCATTTTAATCTATCAAATATCATATCCCAGTTAATACAGCTGACACAAAATCAGCCCCATGCCAGCCTGATGTTTCAGTAGAACAGATATTGGCGCCTCACTTCATATACATGACGCAGATAATTCAGTTCACCACACATATTTTAGAAGTTCCTAAATCCATAGCTTTACCTGTCAGCATTAATCAGCCAGTCAAAAACAAAATTTTCAAGCCCAGACCACAGCTTCTCTGCAATGAAGAACAGCCATTTAATCTAACTAGAAAAAATACAATTCAAGCAGATAAGTAACATAACTGGATAGTGAACAAACCAGTGAGTCCCTCCTGTGGGCAGCATTCCACAAAACGGATACATGCTGAACAAAAAATGCACTCCACTGCAAGCTGAGCACAAGTAACGTAAATTAATCTCTGAATCAAACAACTACATTATCAAGATAAATCATGGCATTTCATGTTTTCAGACTAAACAAGTTAAGAATGAAGAATTTATGGCATATGATGTATTTCCTACTTAATGAGTTACCCTAGTGATATGTGCATGACAGGAAAAATCATCTACAATTTTAAAACTTTACAAGTTGAACACAAAGGACAAACAGCTTGAAAGTTGCACGATGAATAAGACATTAATCCAGTGCATCTATTGTTACCCAGTACATGCCTCATTCTTCAACATTATTGAATTTGCAATAATTATGACTCCTATTTACAGTATAGCCTGAAATTTAATATTTGAGGGTGTTTCAGAGAATAATCATATAAAAGGTTCATAACATTACATTGTGCATATATGTTCCAGATGCATGGATTGAATGGGATGGAGATAAAGATAATTCCATAACCTTGTCATTTGATAGGCCAAACTTTTCTTGTTCATCCACTCACTAAAATTTGTTATGAAACATTCTAAAATCTAGTCATCTTGCTCTCATCTGAGATATTTTTTTAAACCATAAATTGGAGGGCATCCCAAAAGACACGAGAAGTGCACCTGTCAATCAGGTAAGTATTATCTCATTATAGAGGAACGGTCCAGTTTTAAGTTTGTAGGAGGGGAGAATTTTTGGCAGGTTCATAGAACAACAAAAATCCCCATAAAACAAGAGCGAAATGGGATATAGAAATTGCTAAGGATGATGAATCAAATGTATGGCCAAGATTGCATACGAGGATCCAAAAGAATAGCATACTTATTCATGCAACCATTTATATCAATCTCCAAAGACTGATATAAATAAAAGAGAATTGTAAAAAATGAAATGAAGAAACTGAATGGAGCTCAGTTGCTGCCAATGCACAAGGATGAGAGTGCATTTACTTTCAATGCTTAATATGTTGAGATTTTTTGATAACCATTGACCTTGCCCAGGGAAAAAAAAAAGGCATTTGCTTACTCTCTCATCATTCCTGAAGGAAACATGAAATCATACCTAAATACTAAAATCTCCTTATAATAGCAGAAAAATGCAAGATTATAATTTGACTGGTGACATCTTATTATAGAGGTTAAACCATTCAAGAATAAAAACTTTAAGGTATGCACAGTACAAAATTGTATCTCTAAGTTGAAATCATAATGAACATTTCTTCAGTTAAATATTGACAATCAATGCATTTTTGGGCCAGGTGAATGTCAACTAAATCCAAAGCTTGGGCTGCAGCTGGGTGTCAGCATGTGAACTCAATTCAAAACTGGACTAAGCTTGATACAAGGACTATCAGAATGGCCTCCCATGCAGCTAAATGGTAGGGTGCACTTGTATGAGCTAACAAATACAAACACATGAGCATTGACATACAATGCTCAATAAGTATTTCACAAAGCTATGCTCTCTGAAACCATCATTTTTCATCAATTCTCGCATTCCCTTAAGTTTCACTTCATTGCTAACTTACTTTTCATTTTAATCATTTTCAAAGTGCTTTGGCTTTGTTTTGACTTTTTTTTTCCCACTATGATCCAACAAGTTTTAACAAAATATCTTTTCAGAATATAATTTGGATTCAAGGACATCACATTGGTAATAATGATGTTGTTGAAGATCAAGATGAGGGGTCATTAAGAGGTTGAGTATATTGAGCTTTAAGAGTTAGTTTTATTCAACAATGTTACCAAGATGATCTGAATGTGTTGACGCAAGAGAGCAGGAAAACTTTTGGATGCTCAACAATATAATTCCTCTAATGTATGTAAAAAAAATGTGTTTAAAGAATGCTTTAAAGTTACATCTTTTATGAAAATAACTTCAATTTTATTTCTAATGATGTAGAACGTTACTGGTATCAGAAATGACAGTGTACTATACTGATTATACAGTTATCCTTGACAAACCTTTCTTTGGAATGTAGATGCATCATTTGCACCCTTTGGAGATTCACTGCAACAAAAATCCAACAAAGAGAGGGAAAAAATGAGAAATTGTTAGAGAAAATTACCACTCAAAAAAAAAACAAAAACAAAACAAAACTAATGCTTCTTGTGTCTATCTATTCTTTATAACATTGGGTCAGGTAAAATTTTAGGTCTGCCTAATCCATGCCTTGTTCATGTTTGGACAATATTGGTAGTTCTTCAACCCTTGATTTACATTTTTTGGTGCACATTTTATCCAGCACTCATATGTCTGTTAATGAAGTGGACAACAATGTTTCCTATTAACTGAAAGTTGAAGGTTGGTCCAATCTAGACAACAACGTGGCCCTGGGTTGCTGTGCATAGATGGTTGGATAATAAGTGCTTCCCTATGGCAACACGTTTCCAAGTCAAAATGGTCGGTGCCCACACAAATATGGTGAATCTTAAACAGAGAAACAGATCTGTTGAAGATGGCTAGAGAGTGGAACCTATTTCCTATAAAGGATGCATCTCATGAGGCAGGATAACAAGAAAATACAGGCTGTTAATCTTGAAATGGACTGAACAGGCATTGTTACCCTACAAGATTTAGCGTAAAAGTTGAAAGTCCTTGGATCCACAAGTTCAATTTCACACTGGTTTAAGCTTCTTTTGTTTTTAAATTTTCCCAATTTTTTTCACAAGCAGAGTCCCTTTGTGTAACATCCAGCCAATGACTTCTATTTCTGAAGAACAACATATCAGGACAAATCAACCACTACAAAAAATGAACCACAATAAACCTTGCACATGACCACAAGATTTGTTGCCTTCAATTGGAACATTTTTTTCATTTATACCAGTCAATCAAACCACAACAGACTACAGAGTTTAGGATCATCAGCACAATTTCAAATTTCATACTAAAAGCATGACATTGTTTACAATCAGTCCCCATTTTCTCAACATAAGATGTCCTATCTCAAATCTCAAATTTCTTTCTAACACCTCCAACAGTCTTTTGTCCAACAAACCTGACTTGTTTACTGACAGAGCACGGGAATCGGCCTTCCATTTCCTGGACAAAAAGAACAGAAATCCTTTGCAAGTGAAGTGATTAACCAGTATCTCTCTCCCCATTTTACCTTGCATATGGCCATCAAGATGTGTGCACATCAGGAACAATTACATTGTTATGTTGACAAACTAATCTTGGTCTCTTCTTCGTCAAATGCCATTCTCTTCAATTATTCTCATCAAACAACTTACTCTCATCAACTACTCTAAATTATCTTCTTCAAACTCCTCACTATAAACAAGAAGTTCAGGAAAACACCTTCTCTTTTTGGCTTAGAAAAAAAAATCCCTGTCTCAAACAACACAATGCTTCAACTTCCTCACGTGTCTCTTAACTTGCAAATAATGATATTCCCCATGTATGAAATACATTGTTGCCAGAGAGATAAAGCCAATCAAAGTTCAAATTCTGCCTGAATGAAAGGTCAAGAGGTAAATTTTTGTGATTTTATTTTTTCTTTTCCCGGCAACGAAGTATCAACTATAGGCCGTATTGAACCCAAGAAGCAAATTATACAATTTCCTAAGTGGAGCTAACAATGAGAAGCTAGAACAAGCCTACCATCATATTATCGCGATGAAAAATAATAAATAATCAATCATTAACTAAGTAACCCGAACATTACATTACCTCTCTCTCCATTTAAGAAGAGCTTCGAGAAGAGGAACGGGAGTATGGCGTGCAATCATAGCCAAAGAATCCAAAACCTGTTCATAGGATGGGTCAGGTGGTCCATCCAACATTTTGCCCATTCCAGGACGGCAATAGGAAAAAAAGTTTCAAAAAAATCTACGTACCAGCATCCATGAGTTATCAATCACCATATTCTGCAAACACGCGCGAGCAAATTAATAAATTACTACTACTTCAAAATTCAACCATGAAATAAAATTTTCCCTTCGCATTATTTCTATTAATTTTTTATATAAGTAAAATAATTTCAATCATTTCATTAGAAAAAATTGACCTGAGCTTGAGCGGTTTCGATACGGCGTCGTGCGAGAGGGAGAAACCGCTGAAGCAGCGAATCCACAATCTGCTTCGCAGCACCGGCCCCGGTGCCTCCTGCTTTCATCTTTTTAAAAATAATAATTTATGAACTCCTAACAAAATCAAATCACCAAAAAAATTGATTAGATTTTGAAAATTGGACGGATGGAAGAGTGATTGCAAATGAGAGAGAGAGAAACCTGAAGAGAGGAAATTAGGGATTAGGGATTTGGAAGCATTGGTTTTGTTTAGTTTCTTGAGTGTGAGATGATCTGAGTGGGGGGGGAAGGGGGGAGTTTTTTCTTTTTCTTTCTTGTTTTTTTGTTGATTAATGGAGGAATATATTTTTTAAAAATGACTTGTCGTTTGAGCTTAACGGTATGATAAGTGGGTGCCAGCTAACAGATGCGCACTATCTCCTTTATTATTGAATGGGAAGGGCAACATTATAATAAGAGGAAAAAAAATGGAACTTGTTGGATTAAGAGTCATTCTTGGAGGTCTAGGAGTTGCTAGTTTTTTTTTTTTTACAAGCTCTTTTTTAGGTTGAATTTAGAATTTGGATATAGACTGTTTTTTAAAATTTATTTTTTTATTTTTGATGTTAATAATAAATTAAAAAAATATATAATTTTTTTTCAATAAACATTTCTATTTCTTTCCATGCATACGAAACCTTAATTTTAAATGTAAAGTAGACGAAGTTGCAAGCTCATCCAACTCAGCTCACTAAAAGTATTAATGAAGTATTTGAAAGTATGGTTTGATGTATATTTTTAAAATTTTTGTTTTTTTGTTTATTTTAAATAACATTTTTAATTGTTTTAATAATTTATATATATATTAAAAAAAATTATTAAAAGTCCAGCTAATCAATCATAAGTCATAACTTCAAAAAGTTCAACGCAAAAATTAGAGCAATTTAATTATAGGCTCAAATTGTACGTAAAAAATTAATCAGTTTCGGCTATTTGAGCTTGTGACCAGCAGTACATGCTATACTACTAGCAGCATCATATTATAGGTTCAATATTTTTTGAAGCATCTGCCTGTCCCATAAATCTCAAGAACATGAACAAAAGCCATGAACCTGGCTGCCTGCAGACAGGAATGTTTCTGTATCTGTTGGTATATATTTAGCAAACTTTTCTGTCGATGTAGACTTTGTTACGCTCTAGTTTGTAAGTTTATATAAATTGCTGCAAACTTCCTGTTCCCATTTCCATTTCCAAAGCCACGAGCTGCTCAACAACATTGTAATCATTTTGCTCTCTCTTGTGAGACTGCTATTGCTAAAAGAATTATCAATAAATATCTTCCGAGAAGAAGTGGTTTACAGAGATGGACTTTCTTCCTCTTCTTCTGTTTACTCTTTCCCTTTCATTTTTTCCCTTCCTAACAAGTAGATAGGTGTTTAACTCGAAGATTATGAGGGTTATTTTACGCCCGAATCGTGTACAGTATTTGTGAAGCTTATTTTCTTAGCGAACTATAGTGTTTTTCTTTTTTGTTTCTAGCTGTATGGTTATGGTGATTATGTCGCTTTCCATGTCATAGAATCCGTGGATATCTGGGAAAATCTCATTCATTGGGACTTCAAGCATGCAGTTGTTGACAGCTTCCTTGATTGTAGATGCTGGGGAACGTTGTTTAACTATTTGTTCTCTCTTTCCCAGTTCTCCAGTTCAAAAGAAATGGAGATGCCTATCTTTATGACCTCGGCAGCACGCATGGCACCTTTATTAACAAGAATCAGGTCAGCAAAAATTCGCTTTTTATATTTAAATTGTATGCGTTTCTTAAAAGGTCTGATGCAAGTGATACACTGATACTGTGGAGGGAACTTGTGATGTGTGATCCATCACATGTTATTCAATATATATCCGGCTATATAAGTCATGTACTCATCTAGAAATCTTTGATTTATTGTTTGATTGGATGATATTTTCGAACTAAAGGAGGATCTGGTCATGTATGTGGGACATGATCTTGTCCAAATAAACCCATATCGAGAATTATTTGGTTATTTGATACCAAGGAAATCATCGAGGACTGAAATATAAGCACAATATAAAAGAAAAGGCAACTTGGTGAGAATGTAGTGTGCTTTACACCAGACATGTTCGTGTCAACAGAAAATCTCCTGGATCCTGAAGAAGGAATTAAAAGAAAAGCAAGGTAAGATGACAGTTTGAAAAACTTCCAGAGAATTGATTGCTAGCCTCTCCTGTTTGTGCAATCTCAATAGAACTTCAAGAGGCAGAAAATGTATTCTAATTGGGACTCTGAGTACTCTGATTGCTAAACAAAAGAAATCCTAACAAAAAATGAAGTACACTGCATAGATCTACTGCATAGGATGCTCTAAATACTAGTGACTTATTGGACAAGGATTCCAATTCTGAGCAAACATTTTCAATGGCCAACCAACATTTTTTCCAGTAACATCCACTCTGGCTAGTTGAAAGAATCTTTTCTTGTCATGTCTGCTCAGTTGATCTAGAATCTTCTAGCAGAAAGAATCCTAACCTTCAAGGCTAATTCATCCAGCTGATTAACCATTTCAACTTTATGTGTTTTCATGTTTTTAACACGAAATGACAAAAACTAGCTCTGGCTTATCATCGGCCAAATTAGCCAAATTTATGTTCTTCAATTTTCATGAATTTAGCATTTGGTTATATGGATTTAATCTTCTACTCTATAGTTTTGATTTGAATTTGAAGTTGTCCTGTGCCAGGACCCAAGGAAGGGAGGAGTTGACCCCAAACGAATTGCGTATTTATTAGCTGACAATCTTGTAGAAGAAAGCCTTGCTCTCAGGTGGTGAAGGAGAGTGCAGGATAGCTTCTTCCTTTGAAATTTCCTGCTTAAAAGATTTATGTAGAATATGTTTGTGTATTTTAATGATGTGCTGCTGCTGAAAAAATTTCCTTCCGGTGGGTGATGCTTTTTTGTTGCATTCTTAGTTGCTTTTCCCTTTCTGTATCCCAGGCGGAGAAGAGAGTATATGTGGCATTGCATGTTGGCGATGTTATTCGATTTGGCCAGTGGGTAACTTTTTTCCTTGATTCCTCGACTTATCCATTCTTCTGTATCTTTCATGCCTCTGGTATTTTCTCCCGACTGTTCATCACCTGGCATCATTGTGGGGCCATTGGCTTTGGTTCACATATTCTTTTTTCGATATATACTAAGATTGTTTCAGCGTGTCTTACGTATAGTGTTTATATTATGAGTAAACAAAATAGCAGAATGATAATTGAAAATAACAGAGTAATGAAGAAGAGATTGTATATTGCAGTAAGTATGTTTGTACAGGATGACTAGCTAAGTAGCTATTATATAGAGACAGATTCTAACTATTCTAGGAATGTCAACTATACATTAAAACGATCCTAAGATCATGCTAGGCTGATCTGGTGCATTGATCCCGATCCACAATTTTCTCCTTAATGAGATTCATTTCCTTTTAACACTCCCCCTCAAGTTGGAGTATGAATGTCTATGACACCCAACTTGCTGAGATGTGTATGAAACACTGGCGATCTCAATGGTTTTGTGAATAAATCTGCAATTTGCTTTCCAGTTTGAACATACGCTGTCTTGACTTCTCCCCTTTGAATTCTTTCTCGAATTGTATGACAATCTAGTTCAATATGCTTTGTTCGTTCGTGATAAACTGGATTTGCGGCAATGTGTAAAGCCGCCTGATTATCACAAAACAACTTTGCTGGTCCAGGGTGTGATACTCCCAAATCTTTCAATAAGTACCTCAACCAGGTAAGCTCACAAGCAGCTGCAGCCATGGAGCGATATTCCGCCTCCGCTGATGATCTTGATACTGTTGTCTGCTTTCTACTTTTCCAAGACACAAGTGATTTTCCAAGGAAGGTGCAATATCCTGTTACAGATCGTCGTGTAATTGGACACCTTGCCCAGTCTGCATCACAATACCCTATCAAGTGGAGCGGGCTATCTGAAGGAAATAATAACCCTTGTCCTGGTGCTGCTTTCAAGTAATGGAGGAGTCGATGAGCAGTCTTGAGATGATGTAGTTTTGGTTCCTGCATGAATTGACTGAGTGTGTTCACGGAGTACGTGATTTCTGGTCTGCTAATTGTGAGGTAGATCAATTTTCCAACTAGATGTCGGTATCTAGTAGGGTCTTTAAGTGCCGCACTCCCTGTATCTGTTAATGCTAAGTCAGGCTCCATGGGTACCTTAGCTGGCTTTGCTCCAAGTAACCCAGCTTCCTCCAATATGTCTAACGTGTATTTTCGTTGACATACTGTAATACCTGTCTTGGATCGTGCTACCTCGATCCCAAGAAAGTATTTTAATGGTCCAAGATCTTTAATTTTGAAGCAACTGTTGAGGAACGCCTTGAGATCATTAATAGCCTTTTCATCATTCCCAGTAACAACCATATCATCGACGTAAAGTAATATGATTGTAATGGAATCCCCACGAACCTGTGTAAAAAGTGAATAGTCAGCACGAGATTGTTGGAATCCAATTTCTTGGATTGCACATGAGAATCTGCGAAACCAACTACGAGATGCTTGCTTAAGTCCATAAAGTGACTTATGGAGTCGACAAACTGTATTCTCCCCCTGTCGACGATAACCAGGAGGTGGGAGCATATATACTTCTTCACTGAGCTCGCCATGTAAGAAAGCATTTTGGACATCCATCTGATGTAATGGCCAGTGCCTAACAGCTGCTACTGCGAGGAGGCAGCGGACGGTGGTCATTTTGGCAACGGGGGCAAAGGTGTCTTTGTAATCAATACCTTCGCGTTGTGTAAATCCCTTTGCAACAAGCCTGGCTTTGTAACGCTCGATGCTGCCATCAGCTTTGTACTTAATCTTAAAAATCCACTTGCAACCGATGGGTCGTTGGCCAGGGGGTAAAGGAACAGCGGACCAAGTGTGATTTTCTTCAAGAGCTGTAATTTCAGCAGTCATGGCTGCAACCCACTGGGGATCATGACGAGCCTGCTCATAAGTGGCTGGCTCAACCAAGCGAGATATATTACTCACAAAGGAACGATATGGACTAGAGAGGCCAGAGTAAGAGACATACCGGTGGAGTGGATAACGTGTACCAGACATGGATGCAGAGGAGACGTCAGGGCCAAGGACAACAGCATGATAGGTTTGGAAGTCTTGTAGGTAAGGTGGAGGCCGATGAAGGCGGGTGGAATGGCGAGGTTCGGGGAGGGTCTGTATTGGGTCGATAATGGGGGGTTCAGTGACGTTGGTTAAGGAGGACACAGATGGATCAATGAATGTTGACGGGACGGATGACTGGGATGTCGTAACAGGAGGTTCTAATGGGACAATGGTTGTGGTGTGAGGGCGACGAGAGTAAACTTTGAGTGGGGTTGGGTGAGGAGTGGCAACCGTCGGAGGGTATGTATTGTGGGAAGGGGAAGGTGGTGCAAGATTTGGTTGGGTGGAAGGCTGATTAGATAGTGTGGGTTGAGGATGGGTGGTGGTCTCAGGTAATGTGGCGAGGCTACTGGGGATAGGCAAAACTGGGTTGTCGTCAAGAGTTTCTGGTGGTAGCTTAGTGAAGGGAAATGTATATTCATGGAAAGTGACATCTCGTGAGGTAAAAAATTTCTTGCTTTCAAGATCATAAACACGATATCCTTTTTGGCCATGAGGATATCCAATGAAAATGCAACGGCGAGCACGACAATCAAGTTTATGATCAGGGGTGAGATTTGTGGCATAACATAGGCAACCAAAAACCCGAAGAGTAGAGTAGTTGGGTGGAGTGTGGTTTAAAAGTTCATATGGGGATTTGTGAGAAAGAAGGGGAGTGGGTAGACGGTTGATAAGGTAACATGATGTTTGGACACTTTCCCCCCAAAATTGTAGTGGTAAATTGGCTTGAAAGCGAAGGGCTCGGGCTACATTGAGAAGATGACGGTGTTTGCGCTCAACCACTCCATTTTGTTGAGGGGTATAAGCACATGTGTGTTGGAAAATGGTACCACGTTCATCAAGAAAAGAACGTAGTGAAGTGAATTCCCCCCCATTATCTGAACGTAAGATTTTGATATCCCGATTAAATTGTGTTTTTACCCAAGAGAAAAAGGACTTTATCAATGATTGGGTGTTGGATTTAAGACTCATGAGGTGTACCCAGGTGAAACGAGTAAAGTCATCAACAATCGTTAAAAAATAACGAGCCCCAGAATGTGTATGGATTTTGTGTGGTCCCCAAACATCACAATGAACTAAATCAAATGGTGCAATGGTATTTATTGAGCTTGTAGGAAAAGATAGACGAGTTTGTTTTGCTAGAGGACAAATCTCGCAGACATGCTTATTATTAAAAACAATATCAGGGAAAGATTGGGATAAATGGTGGAGGGGAGCAGCAGATGGGTGTCCGAGTCGTTGATGCCAAAGGTTTGAAGTGCAAGTGATGTGATTGATGAGGCAAGGATTTTGGGCAGGGGTGAGATAGTAAAGACCATTAAAATGCTTGCCCAGGCCAATCATCCTCCTCGTATCCACGTCCTGCACAACACAAAAATTTGGGTAAAATATCACTATACATCTCAAAGCCCGTGTCAATTTGCTTACAGATATTAAGTTCACACGAAAATTAGGCACATGGAGGACTCCATCCAGAGATAAGTCTGATGATAATTGAATAGACCCTATACTGTTGATGCGTGTCTGTTCTCCATTAGGTAAACCAACAAAGTCATGAATCAATTTCTTTTTGTTGTGCGTTGGTGGTAATTGTGATACATGATCTGTTGCTCCACTGTCCACTATCCAATATAAAGTTGAATGTGTATTAAAATTATCACAATTGGGTGTAGCAATACCTGTTGCGTTTGCAAATGGTTGATTGTTACCGTTTTTCAGTAATGCCATGATTTGCTTATACTCTTCAGCTGTGAAGGTTGGGCTTTCATCAGTCGATTCCCTTTTCATCTCAATGTTGTTGATCGTTGTCTTCTTATTTCTTGGCTTCATGTTTTTTCCATGCCATTTGTGGCCAATTGGAAACCCAATTAGATAATAACATTGATCAACCAAATGTCCTCCTTGCTCACAGTGAGTGCAAAACTTCCTGCTGCCAAATGAAGTCACCGTCTGTGATCCTCCCCGTCGTGCAACCTGCATCGCATGGGAGGCCGGCACGATGGAATTGCGTGCTGCTACCTCCATTTGCCTCTCTTGTTGGAGAATAAGGCCATGGGTTCGTCGTGTATCGGGTAGGGGATTCATCATCAAGATCGACCCACGGATTTGGGAATAGGGTTCGTTAAGCCCCATTAAAAATTGCATCATCTTCTCCTTCTCTTCTCTGTCAGCAAGCTTTTTCAGCATGTCGCAAGAGCAAGGGATGGGTTCCTGGTAAGACCCTAATTCATCCCAAAGCCCTTTGAGTTTTGTATAATAGGCAGATATGGAGAGGGACCCTTGACGACATTCAACAATTTCTTGTCGTATTTGGTAGATTCTGGATTCATCTCCTTGGGAAAATCTGTCTTTGAGGTCGTTCCAAATCACGGCTGCTGTATCTGAGTAGATGACACTACGAGCTATCTCTGGTTGAACAGAATTGAGGATCCAGGACACCACCAGATCATTGCAGCATTGCCATAATGGGAATTTTGCATCATTTGTTGGCGGAGCTTCTATGGATCCATCGATGAGACCAAGTTTGTTTTTGGCGCTGAGGCTGCGGCGCATTGAACGACACCATTCCCCATAGTTGCGTCCATTCAAAAGTGTGCTGACCAGGGTGAGTCCTGGTGTGTCTGAATGATGTAGAGCCAAAGGATCGGGTAAGAAAATCCCTCTCTCTTCTCTGTTCTGTGATGTGAAATCTGTGGATTTGTCTAGGATTTCAGTTGTGTTGATTCCTGTGTTGGCCATGTTGTCAATACAATGGTGTTTGTGTTTTGGTTGTAGCGGAAGGTGTTAGGCTAGAGACACTAGAACCAGCGCTCTGATACCATAAACAAAATAGCAGAATGATAATTGAAAATAACAGAGTAATGAAGAAGAGATTGTATATTGCAGTAAGTATGTTTGTACAGGATGACTAGCTATTATATAGAGACAGATTCTAACTATTCTAGGAATGTCAACTATACATTAAAACGATCCTAAGATCATGCTAGGCTGATCTGGTGCATTGATCCCGATCCACAATTTTCTCCTTAATGAGATTCATTTCCTTTTAACAATGAGAGTGTTATTGTTTGAAAAGACATGAATTAGGAATGAATGCAACTGTTTCTGCATTATTGTCCTTGCATATTTCTGAAATTTCCTCGTGTTCTTTCCTTGCACAGTTCATCTCAATTGTACATTTTTCAAGGACCATCTGACTTGATGCCACTGGTAAGATTGCTGTCACCATACACACATAAATAGTGCTCGATAGATATCTTAGATTTTGTGTACTTGGACATTACTCCTTGTCTCTTTCCTTTTTCTTTTAATTGACCTTATTCTTAATAAAGTTTGTACGTGCAGGTGTTACAACTTTATGTCTGTAATGTTCTATAAATTGTTCCCAAAGTCGTTTGGTGTTTGCATGTATGCTGGTTTGCCAGGTTGCTTAAAAAAATAAACACGGTAAGAGTTTTTAGTTTCGAAAATTAAATGAGCATAACAAATCTATTCTCTTGCAAAGGTTTTTTAGTAGTCTGTATCATGTGTTGTAGTAAGCTGACCGAAAAATTCTTAGAGATGCTAAGATTCGGCAAGCCTCACTTCACCGAGCAAGGTTGGAAGCAGCTCTTGCTGATTGTATCTCATGGGACATGGGAGAAGTTGTTGCTATTGAAGAAGCTGAGGTTATTGTCAGTCCATACATTTTCTGGATGTAATCTTGTGAGAATTATTGTTTTTGACTTTTTATTACTGTCAGCAGATACGACTTCTCTTTTGTCCACACTTTTCCCTAAGCTGCTTTACAATAAATATAGAACAAGTGAGATTACGTTTGTATGCACTTTTGTGCAAAGAGAATTGCTTAAAACTATTATTTGTTCTGTACGAAGCATGCATGTTGGACAACACTAGTGTTTATTTATAGCTGTCAACACTCTGTCAGCCTTACCTCCTTGTACAGAAATTATGTTTTTTTAGCAATCCAGAAAAAGAAAAAAGATAATCATTGAGAATTTGTTGTTCAATCCCACCTAGGAACTTGAAGACCAACTAGTTTACGTACTTGTGTCAAATTTACCTCCAGGTCTATTTCATTTTTTGGAATTATCTTGTATACCAGAACTTCTATAAATCCTAAATTAGACTCTTTCGCATGATAAAAAGCTGATACTCTTCTCTGTGTTGTTTATGTTGTTTTGGATGACTAGGATGATGGTGATGAAGTAGCATGGCACACCTACAAAGGGCAGCTTACAGAGAAGCAGGAGAAAACCCGTGATAAAATAATAAAAAGGTAAGTGGTTTTACGTTTCATACTTCGAGTCCCTCATTTCTAGATATTTGGTGTCAAATACAATGATGATTTCGCTTGCCTTGAACACGAGACCAATCTGCATCCAGTTTTTCAATCCCCTTCAGATTTATGTTCCAGTGTCATTTAAAATGTTCATCCTGTTACCTGTACTCCAAGTCGAAGGGCTATTTTTAGTGATGACTTCTTTCCTTTTCTCTTTCTTCTCACTGTCATGCCTTGCTTTTTCGCTGGTATTAGAAGTGTTAAATCTAAATGGTTGTATGGTTTATTGATGGAGAAGAAAAAACATTTTATCATCGCTGCATTAGTCGCTCTTTTCCTGATTTTCTTGTCAGTGCTGAATAAACTGTGCAGCTCGGAAAGGAACTATCCTCTCTACAATCTGAACTGGGCAGGATCTTGTTTCTATTGAAGATTGCTGACCCATCTGGAGAAGCTGATCAGAAAAGGGATTCGCGAGTGAAGGATAAGAAACCTGATAAAGCAGAGGTGCCTGTTTCTGCCACCAAAAAGCAACCACCCACCCAGGGGACCAAAGAAAAGTAGTGCATCGGGAAAACCGACCGATGTCTCCATGCAGAGGCAGAAAACTGAAGTTGCTGTGGCTGCTGAATTGGAATTGCATTTTATGGCAGAAACTTACTAGATTGCCATTGATGTTTCCTGATGGTAAATTAAAAATTATAAAGTTGTTATAATTATGAGATTTTTATAATATCAAAATAGTGTTAGTAAAAGTTCATGATTAATATTCTATTAAAACTAAATATTGAAAAAAATAATAATTGCTCTCATAAACTGAAATATAAAAAATACCTATAACTAATATAAAGATATTTGTCAAATGATAAATATGACTCTTAAGAGAATTTCATATAAAAATATTATTTATGTCCATAGAAAGATTCACGTGATAATTATATAAGTGATAATTAAACTTGAAATCACTAAGTTATCTTATATAATAAGTATTATGCTTTGATACTGACCACATGTTATTGTAATTAAGGATAAAAAATAAGCAGATATTGGATATGAAAAATATTTCAAAATTTTTTTGACACCACACTAATTTTTTCAAATGATTCCCCTTCAGAGTTAGGAACCGTTTAGAAACGTGGTTGAAATCGCGTTCCTAAAAAATTTAATTTTTTTTGCTAAAATTTAATACGGTTTGTATGTTTTGGATCGTTTTGATGTGTTGATGTCAAAAATAATTTTTAAAAAATAAAAAACATCATTGACATGCATTTCGGCACGAAAAAGTTATTTAAAAAATAACCGCTGCCACACTGCCAAACATACTCTTAGCTAAAACTTATTATTTAACTAAAACGTGCAAACACAATAAACTCTCCTTAAACCTCCTTTAAAAACCTATTTGAAGTTATTATGTTACATATGATTCCACTATAAAGTTTTCAAAAAATTTCTCAATAGCTAAACCAAACACAATAGTCTTCCTTGACTTTTTTCACAAACTCACTTGGATTTATTGTATAAATTCCCTTTTCTTTCGCACTATTTTTTCTTGTTTTTATGGTTAAATCTTAGAGGTAATCCAATGAGCTAGATATTTCCAACCTTAAAAATAAAGGAACATGAATATGATTTACTAGAAATGGTGATGCTATTCAAAATGACATGTTGTATATTCATTGAAATCGCATCACATCAAATTTTATCGTGATAATGTAGGAATTTGATAGAAAAAAAAAACATATTTTCTTAATTGCTATTAAGGTGGTGTTAACCCATAATATACTATATGATTTATGATACAAAATAGACTTTAAACTTAAACAAGTTACAACACTAGAAGATGCCGCATTGATACAACTCTTATTATTAATGATGATTTTACAACTTTTATCCACACACTTGATATATATTTGAAGAATAACAATAATTCTCTTATTTTCAATTCTCTCGAGTAATGTCAAGGTACATTTAACCATATTTAACTTAGTTGTCACAAACTCTATAGTGTTATGCTTATGATTGATTCTAATGATATCATTCAAGATTAAGTCCATAATAATTGTAAACTTAATGATAGACACTAAATAACTAGCAACACTAGTTTAATTTATAGATAAAATTAAGATCACAAATATTTTTTTGAAGTAAAAACACAATACAAAATAAAACTAATCTTCTTTTATTTTTTTAATATAAAGATTAATCAAGACTAGAATATATAAAAAAAAAACCGTTGACTTAGTGTTGAAAAGGATAACTTGTCTGTTGATGTCATTTAAAAAAAAAAATTACTTTAATTTTTTTACTATGATTTTTTTAATTAAGATAGAATAAAGAAGTAAAAAAATTAAAAAAAAATAATAATTAAAAAATGGAATTTTGGCAGAAGACTCTCCTTATTTAATTCCATTCTCTTTCATGTCCCTCTCGGAGTTTGATTTCCTGTGTTGTTATGACCCTCATACAAATGAAGAGAATATGGTTATTGCTGGCATGGATTGATTTGTAATGGTGGCTATCTGGTGGTTGTTAGTGTTTTGTTTTCAGTATGTGGTGGTGGCTAACGGGTGTTGCTTTGGTGGTTAAGAAGATGCATTGGAACAATGATGGGGCACAATGATCACAAGTCTCTTCATTCATTCTTGTTCAATGCAAGAACCCAGCGAGGCCTATTCCCAGAACAAAATAAATATGCTTGCTATACAACAGCATTCAGAGCTGAGTCAAAACTCAGAGACCAAATGAAGATCTTCAATGCTTGACGACTCCTTTCTAGATACTATATACAACAGAGAGGTTAGTCTCTAGCAGGAAGTTCTTCATTAGATCACAGGTTTCCATAGCCAGGCTTGGCAAGGAACAAAGAATTAATGACACCCATAAAAGAAGGGGGCCATGTTAGTGTAGCAATGAGAGGAGGACCCCTTGCTCTGAATCAGTTAAAGAAATAAGGTGATTCCAGCACTTCCCTCAGCTCAAAGTCTCCCCGGTCAGGCAAGGGCGGAAAAGACAACGTGGGAAAAGACTTTTCAAAGCTCTCCAACAACTGCATACAAATCCAACAGCATAAATGATGAGTTCTGCTAAAAAAGAAAAAACCCTCAGACTTGGATTTGACACTGCACAATTCTTTTAAATGCTAATTCAAGTTGAAATTTATAGGCATTTTTTTTATCCCAAAACATAATTGAAACAGCAGATGAGAACATATTATAAAGAATGCTTTAATTAACTGCAACAAGTGTTGTTTCTTTAAACATATGGTGCATATCCCTTTTCTTTGTTCTTTTACTCACAACCAAAACAACCGCAATCGAATAAAGCTAGTAAAAAATAATTAATTTCCTCTTATCCGCTCTGACAAATAAACTTCAAAAATATTGTATTGGGTTTTTGCCTTCTACAAATATATAATGATGCCAATGAAGGGGCCATTGCCCTTATGAGTTTTAGAAGAATATAGCAGTGCTAATACTTACATTCTCCAATATAGGTGTTTCATAGAGTTCAACAAACTTTTCCCTCAGTATCCTGTTCATCTCATCCACATCACATGCATGCGTCCAATATGAATCGTGAACTCCTGTGATGGTATGCCGATATACAGTAATGAGAAATCAAAACTAGGAATAGGACAGCAATTGAGACAAAATCCAGCAATGAGTGAAAAACCTGCAAAGTTTAAGCCTGCCCCTTTGCAGGCAACTGCAGTCATCATCATATGAGAACTATCAAGGGAATGAACAAAATTTGGTGGGAAAGCTGTTCTCTGTCGTTGGACCATAACCTGTAACAGTAAAAGAACTGCCAAACTTTGAGATCCAAGAGCCAGAAGGTACAACCTTTTCCCCCTTTGTTTTAGTATTTTGGTCACAGTCCAGACTAAATAAAGAAAAAAAATCACGGCAATTTAGCTAGACAAAAAGCCAAGGCACCCACTGAAGTCTACCAGAAATCATGTTCAGAAAAATTGGTTCAGAAAATTGGGAAACAGCTAGCAGAATGTACCAATGTAAGATACTATATCCTAAAACAACATTTCAGCAATAAAAACAGGTTATTTCAGATTTTTCACAATTTCATGTGTTATCAACATCTTAGCACAGACTCGAAGTCAAAGTAAATATTATGGAATCTTGATTACCAAAGCAGACACGAGCAACAAAGATAAAGTAACGTTACCTTGTCAGTTTCTTTTTGTAGTATTAAAACCTGTAGTGAAGTTTTGATCTGCAGTAATTGCACAAAAGGAAGATAAGAGTACTCAAAATGCCCTCTCTATCGATATAACAAAATGCCAATCATTTTTTTTTTTCCTGTCAGTACTATATGATCTACTATGCTTCTGCAAATGTTATAGAACTCACACTTCGCGTCCCTAATTTACGATAAGGTTGTACAACAGGAAGTCCTAGGGGAGTTGTCCACCGCACTGGCTCATTTTCAGATGCGATAATCTGGTCAGGTAAAATGCAAAGAGAAAATGTAAACAGAAAGTCAGTAATGGTATAGAAACTAGATAAAAAAAATAACCAAAAAAAGAAAATCAACATAAAGGAAAAACAAATAAATTGAGACAGACTCACCTTTGCACAATCCCCAAGCCAGTTCATGATACTTCGTGCAGCTTCAAACATCTCTCCTAAAGCAGTTAAGGTCACCTGATCAAGCAACAATATAAAATATTGTCAGTGACATGTTTTATGAAAAGGAGTAAAGCTAAGGAATTATGAATCATCACTGTTGGGACGCTCCCCTCACACCTTTGCAGCATAGCAAGAACAACCAAAGATATCTGACTCCTCTGTGATACCACGTTCGTTTAACCTCCTCTTGATCTGGTCTCTAGCACCAATGTAAGTTACACCATATACAGATGTCATCACTGTCTGTTTCACCAATTTCCTATCCACCTAGATGGAGTCAAACCACCATTAGTTTGAAAGTAAAAGAACTTATCCACATTGAAAAAAGGCAAGGTACACCCTATCTTTTGAATGGGCCTAAAAAAAAAGAAAAAGCATGAAACAGTGTTGACCCAATAGTAACTAAGCAATCCCTTAGTGACAGGAGACCACTATGATCAACAATCAAAGCATGCAGAAAACCTGGTTAATTAATTCTTTTTGCACGCAATGCATCAGGAAAAACATCTGGATCTTTCTGTGCATCCCTCCGCATGATATCAAGTACTCTGCATCGCAAAAGTGCATGTTTATCACAGCATCCTTTTGCAGATATCTGCTTGCTTCACATCCAGAAATGCACTACAGAAATATAGGATCGAAAAAGAAAAATTCTTGTAGAGGCTTTACAAATTTGGCTCCAATCAAACATATCCAATGAATACTACAGGACTTTGACTACTGCACATGAAGGGCTAACATATGGATCTGGTCATAGGCCATGAAATAAGAGCATTGCTTGACTAAAGTTTTGCTTTGATTGAATTGAAACAAATTAAAGTTCCTGATTTAAGCAGAAATATTAACCTTCAATTGGATGTTACTAGTTCATTACAAATGCCTGGATTTCCTTGAAAGCCAGAAAACTCGGCAATCCTTGAAAGCCAGAAAACTCGGCCAGTGAAATACGTTCTTCTTTTAGTTTTGTGAGAGCAGGGCTTCCAAACTCTTAGTCTTTGGGATGATAATGTTAATTGCAGATTTCTATTTGATCCAATACATGCTGGTAGGTATGTTTCAGAAAAACTGGAACCCAATTAGGAAGCATTTTTGGTTTATATCCCTAGGATCATATTTGCGGGTCATCCTATTAAGAGTTGGATATAAATCTAAAAATTCAGATTCTGTCATCATGTAATTAAATGGAACTTCAGATTTAAAGAAGGGTATCCCTTTATTAAGCCCACTAACCAAGAGTTTCCACAATTTTCAGCACAAGTTTTTTAGTTTCTCAAAAAATCTCTGTGTTTTCAAATCTTCGACCTAATCTTTAAATCAGTCTGAGTAAAAACAACCAGCTCCGTTGGTTTGCTTCAACAAAAGCTGATCTTAGCTCAAATCTTTTGTACTGCATCATGAGGAAACCCCTTACCTAGCAGCTATTCCCGAGTAGACATCTGCAGGCTTCTCTCCTGCAACTAGATTAACAGTAGCTGCTCCCAACTGTTCAAGATTCCAATGATTTAACAAAAGCAGAGGGATTCAAAATATAATCAAATGCATTACATTCCTTTTTCAAAAATAAAAACGAAGTTCAAAAAATAAAAGTTTGCAGACCACTTCTAAAAAAACACGACTTGAATTCAACAATGATTGGCATCAGTATAGTGCCTTAGAAAACAGAAATCAGACAAACAGATTGCACATATTGGGTTTTGTTTATCAGCAGTAATCATAAAGAAAAGAAAAACTTCATAACATCATCCAATTCAAGTTAAGGACGTTACCTTGTCTCTTCCAAGTGCAGCGTAGTGTTGTAGGCCATTGCAGGAACCATCCTACAAAAAACCATAAGAGGGAAGGGGTACATCAGAAGGCAGAACAGGTTATGAGAAAAAATTATAGGCCAGAAGAACAAAGATAAGCCCAGGGAAGAGTACTTAAGTTGATTGTCCCACATAGTCCAACAGTTTTTTATGTAATAGAACCAATAGAAACCACTTAAGCTTATCATTTTATTTGTTTTCCTAAAGCATACAAGGTACAATAACAAAGAATCTTGACTCTCCTTTTACCATTCATCTTCCTAACACCTCTGCCTCTCTCAATCCATTCCCTACCATTCCAGTAAAACTGTGCTCAATTGGGTAGGATGCTTTACAATCCTTAAAAAATGTCCATAAAAAGTTTATATGAGCACAATGCAATACATTGATAAGATATACCTGATGAACAGGAATATGTGAAATACATGTTTCTGGCGAGGAGCTTCTCAAAGCTTCAGTTAGGTTAATGCACACAGCCAAGAACTGAAATGGATCTTCTGCATGCAACCACCAACGCTTTCCGTCAAGTGGTTTGTCTGCGGAATCAAATATAGCATCAAGGTGATTCTCAGTAAAAGCTATCCGTCCCTTGTAAGATAGCTTGTCTACACCACCAGCAAATAGATTTGCAATGTGTATCTTCAGCCAGCATAAGCCTGACTTTTCCAAGAGGGCGTCCCTCTGCGAACTCCAAAATCCCCCGGCACAGATCTGATCCAAGATGGTTTAAGTATGGGTGCATGGGGTAGGCACGCCCACGAAAGTCAATATTGTGTGGATAATAGAAACCTTCTTCATCTTTCATCTTCCGTGCTACCTGGAGCCAATTAAGAATGATGGCATGAACGTCATCAAGAAGATTGAAAGTTTACTGTCTAAAATAAAGTAAATTGAGTCTTACAGCAAGTTTAAGTTCTATGTCACAACGCTGTGCATGTCTTTCCCTGTTCTCTTTTTTCACTCCTCTGAGTTTCCACTTCCACTTCTTAAGTAGTGCTTTATCTTCTGTTTCTGGCTTCTCAGGTAAAGGAACCTGAAATGAAGAAATTAAATGAGAAAGGTTTTTTAGTTGCTATCATGATCAATTCTTGGAACACAAAGGTAAAGGTAAAGGAGTTTCTCAGGAAAAAAAAAAAAAAGTTACAATGAGGAAAGTTAGAAAAGATACTCACATCACTGTGGTCTACCAAATCAGCAAGACAGCCTCCATTACTCCATATTCTATCAACAACACTAAGTACCCTCTTATTTACCCTCCATCTGGTATTCCCTAGTGTATCCAGGGCCTGGAAAATTAATTCAAACAAAAGAGAATCCTTGTTAAACCAGAAGCTAAGCTGGTAAAATCTACACATGTGATAGCATGTGAAGGTATACACAATTATCAGTATAAGATTGTGTTCAAAGAACATCACATGTTAGTACCAAAAGATGATTTAGTTCAAACAATAAAATACGCATCAGCAACCATGCAATGCATCTAATGTGTACAGACCTCAAAAACTGGTTGTAGCTGCTTCCTAGGTGCCCTCTTAACTGCTTCACGTTGCTGTTTAGCACCATGTGTCCGCATGACATAGGATGGTAAGAACAAGTGAGCTCCTTTATCATAACTGCAAAGGGCATTGAGGTTATGCTCGACAGGAGTAAGAGAGAGGTAAATATCACAAGCTATGACACAATTATCTAAGAAGAGCTTAGAACACACCAAAAAGCTACTTAAATGCCAGGTCCTGATTTTGTTACTAGAAGCAATAGTGGTGTTAAGAGTTGCTACAACTACATGGGAACCAGAATACAACCACAACCTCATTAAATGCAGATTAAAGTAGCGTATGTAAGGAACATGTATTAAGAATTTGTATCTTCCAAATTTGTATACAAGGATCCAAAATTAATTTTAGTGGGGACTATGCTAATGTGCCTCCTGCAACTTGCATGATGATTGAGTGAAAGAGCCAAGACCACTATAAACTTGCTAGTAAACAAAGTGCTCTTTCCCCAAAACCAATTCATGAAATGGTTTTCATCTGATGCTCAATCTGATCAAATTAAGATATTCATAGATCAATCACTGGTTTAAATCTTTTCTTTTTGTAGATAGAAAGTGTGCCCAGGAATCTCAGTCCTAATGGGCAATTTACAACCAAAAGCGCTAGGGAGCTTATCAGATTTAAAGGCAATAAGTTGAATGGCAGAAGCTGCCATAGAGGCCTCTTCATATTCCAAAGCATGTGTAGTTTTTCCAATGAGGATTGTGATCACCTATTCATGAAAAACTTAACCAAAGTCCATGAAAAACATATCCTAACTAACTTGCCAAACAATAAGGTTCAAAAATCTCAGTTTGACAGCAGAGATCCGTCTATGCCATTTCTCCCATGTAATCATCTGTTGTCTCCTTGCGCTTCTGGCACATTTGAAATTTGAAATAAAAACCTATATATGAATCATCACCTAAAGAAACTAAACTACTTCAATCAAGTTCTCTATGTACTATCCTAATCCTAAATTAACTACATGTCTGACTTCACATGAAAACAACAATTCGATACTCTTATCTTTTCTTGCGCTAAAATAATCCACCACAGCATCCTTGTAGAAAAACCTAACACCTTTTCTTTCTCTATATTTTATCTCTAACAGCCAACCATTCTTTTCCATGAAGTATACCTCTCCCTTTAACATCAAAAAAATTATAATAAAGAATTCCATAGCAATCCCTAAATTCTCCTGCCTGTGGCAATAATGTTAATTTTCCGGTATTAGACATGGCTGTGATTAGCAAATGCTCTTCAATGTTTAAAGACAGTGTTCTCCGTTTTGTTGAGAATCCTAGACAAAACCTTCCATCTCATATCTCACATTCACCATGTTTTCAATAAACACCTGCAAGACAATTAGTTTCCCTTCCAATGGAGGTTACAGAAATGGAGAGGCAGAGCCTTGAAACATGCTGAAATGTTAATTTCAATTAACTGAAATTGGGATTGGAATTCCAGTCTTTATAATCAGAGATTCATCCCTTCATCTATTATACCATTTTAAGCATTTAACTTGACATGAAAATTGAAAACAGCTCCAGGCATCAAGCAGAAGTAACCAAAACACTATGTTAATATTTCTGAACTTGGAATATATCCAACTAAAAAATATAAAATTAAAACAAGACAATCGTGGAAAAACTGTAAATATAAAACAAGTTAACCTACCCTCTCCATCTAAGTGGTGGCACCAACATTGGCATATAAGGAATCACCATGTGCCTAGCCTGTTTGGAGAAACAACATTTTTATGACTTCTTGTGCAAGAAAAAAGAATGAAAGACAAACATCTGCAACTTAAGAGGCACCATGGAAATTGCCTACAAATCTTATCTGTTTCAGCTCTAAAATCTAGAAACTAACCTATCTGCTTTGAAAGTATATGGCACCCCGACACAAGTTCATGTCATAAAGAATGATAAAATATGAAAACTAGATATCACTAGAAAAACAAAATATGACAGGGTTACTCACAGTTTTCTCTAGGCCTTTGAGGACTAGTGGGTCACATTGTATAACACCATATTTTTTCGCGCCCTTCCTGTTTAAGAAAAGGCCATTGTGCATTAGTTAGGAGCAATTACAAGAAAGAAAAGATAAATTGAGCACATCGAGTCAATTAAAGAATAACTCCATACTTATTTTCATATGACACAGTTCTGAATGTATGTACAAATGCAGGTCGAGGTTCAGATGGACTATCAGCTAACTGATCACAGGGAGGCTGTATATAAGCTGTTTGTAACAGCAATTCAATTAGACGGCTTCCAACCTGCAAAGTGCAAGGACAGAAATCAAATTGGTACACGATACATTTTTTTAAGAAAATTAGCCTTTATCAATGATTACAAGCACACAAACCTTAGCCCTAGCATCTGCATTCCATGGTTTTGAATCATCCTTCCCCTTCACAATCTTCCTCACAGCTGGCAGCTTTTGTTTTTTAATCAAATCAGTAACCTTTTTTCTTAGGTTTTCTTGTTCCTTCATGACAGCAAGGGATTCACCTTCTACACCATTCTTGCTATCATTAGCCTTTTCCTTTTTCTTCCTTGTTTTCTCCAAGATATTGTGTATTCTAATCTGTTTCATCACAGAAACTGTTACAGATTCAGTCCTCAGTTCAAAGAAAGAGAACAAGACTGAAGAGTTAGGAGTTCCAAAAAATGGATTAAGAATGGTACACCTAAATATCTCTTCATTGTATAGTTCTTTTTTTAAAAGAAAACAAGGAAAAGAAAAGAGTAAGCAACTCCCATAGTCAGAAGAGACAGTAGAGCAAAGTGAGCATGCCTTTAACGTCTAAACCAAGAGAAAAACTTAAACAACTTACAAAACAAAGGCACAAACAAGAACACAAATAATTGAAATGATAAAGATAATTGCTGTCCCCAACAGGGAAATGCAAAAGTATAAATCCATAGTGAAACAATGTCGAAACATGAGATGAGCTCTGACAAAGGAAAGTTGAATGTCACTCTTATGAGTCTACCATGCCCATGCTTTGAAGAAATTGTAGCTCAAAAAAGAAAGGCGTAATAGAATATTCAGCCTAACAAGGCCCGTGATATGAAAAAGTTTAACACTTAATGAAAAAAATGTAAAAACTTACTATCTAAAGGATCTTACACTACATTGTTTTTCGTACCTACATTTAGTGTCCTCCCTGGAACCATGAACAGCAGAAGAACTTGGACTGAAAGTAAAAAACTATAGATATATAAAAAGAAATCCAGAAAAACTCCATTCAACATTCGACAAAACTTTACGGAACGTAACTTCAAAATCTAATTTTCCATGCACTACTAGCTCCATAGCTGATTTTTATCTCATAATTGTACATAGTAACTTTCATCTTTCTTCCTAGTTCATCACCTCAGATGAAGGTTGTCTAAAAGTAAATTTAAGAAACTTTATGTTTTCCCTTATCTTTCAATATTTTTATACGGGCACTCATTATCCTCTGTCTATAAATCAAACCGCAAGTAAAAATAAGCAAATAAAACATTAAAAATTACTTACCTCCTGCTCAATTGCATCACCAATCATACAAGCAGCAGTCACAACTCTTGCACATCCATGTTCCCCACCTGTCATTACCATTGCTGCGAGTTGATGCATTGCAATAACAGACATCTTGTCAGCTGGCAACAGATCAAAATACGGAGCATAACCCTGCCTACTCTTCCCCGTTCCAATCAACTCCTGCTCTTTCGCAATTGCATCTGTAAAAGGCTCAAACCAACCAAGGAACAAACTCTTCATATATGGCAAATTAGGAGCCAACTTATGCTCACACATATCCTTCAAAAGCTCCTTATATTCTTTCGTTGCCAGTTCCCATGCTTCCGCCTCAATCTTCACTTGCCTTCTCCTTAAGACCCTATGCTTCCTTGACCCTATTCCAGGGTTAGCATGTAGCCTCCTCCTCCTAAAGTGCTCCTCTTTCTCCTCTTCTTTCCTCATTTCTGGCAGCAATTCATCCGCACCAGACACATTATCTTCAACATCTGTTGATGACACTGCCTCAGCTACACTCACATACCCTCTAGTACAAAATCCAGCACACCGATTCCCATTAGTACTTTCACTATTTCTCAAAAAAATAGAACCGGGTTTTCCCATAAAATCTTCATGGGTTGATACTTCGCCAATTGCTCGAAAACTCAGTCGTGGACTTGTGTTATTAAGCGAATGGAACTTGAGTTTCTCAAAAAAGATGGGTTCTTTAGAGGCTCCTAAAAAGCTGTAAGTTCTTGGAAATGAAGGGAAATTGAGGGACTTTGATTGGGATTTCAAAGTGGCTTGTTTTGCGACGTTTCTCCACATAACTGTGGATGGTTTAGAGATAGAATTGTGGGTTTCTTATCAAAATCAAAAGATCAAAATTTTTGGTAGAAAATATATGGGAGTTGGTCCTCTAATTAAAGGAAATGAAAAAAGAAGAAGAAATGGAATTGAAATGATTGAGAGATGAATTGAAATGCGCGGGTAATGCAACTTGAGAAAAGAAATGAGTTCATAGAGAGGGTATGTATGGTAGTGGTATTAGCATACCGGCCGCCCTAAACCCTGCATAAACCTTCTTTGGGGTTTTTGGCTAAGTCGTCTTGTTTGTTTCTCTCTTTTCAGTTTTCACTACTTGTGTTGCCATGAATCTAGGACTAGAAGGGGCATTTGTATAATCTCAAAAGTTTCCTAGGACTTGGGGTTATAAATTGCAAGTCCTGGGTGGATTCTTAAGAGAAAGTTGGGCCAATTTGAAATAACAAAGAAAAATAATTTTGGCATATAATTTTATTAATCTTTATTGTCTGTAATTTGCAGAGCATAATTAGGAATGTAGAATTAAATTTTATTATTTTTTCTCAAACCAGTTACAAACGAAGCAAGTCCAATTTTGGAGTAAGTGATTATATATATTAATATTTATGTGTTTATATAGTTGTGAATATAAAGCTATTAATAATAAAAATTGGTGGTGCATCTAAGAAAAAATATAGAAGTTTATTAATTTGTCAGGCTTATAAAAAACATTGTTACTAAATTAATTTTTATTAAATTATTGGATTGAATTAATTCTTTGACGGTTAGAAGAAATTAGTTTTAAAACGTAGTTATTGTATATAAATTTTAATTAAAAATTAAATTGATGAGTTAAGATTTTGTTGAAAAATAGTTTTTTGCATGAATATTAATTATAACATAAAATATTAAAATACTTAAAATTAATTATAGATAAATAAAAAATAATTTCAAAGAATTATGAATGAAATTGATGTAAAACAAATTCATATTGATAAGAAATTATTGGTTTTTATCTTTTAGAAATATATATATTATTTTTAATTTAAATCTAACACATACACCAAAACTAGAGTTAAAAAAATAAATTGTTAAAAAACCATCTCAATCCAATAACTTAATCTGATAGGTAAAGTCATTTTTTAAGTAAAAACACTTTAAACTTTAAAAACTTGTACATGTTTATATTATCTTGTGTTTTAATGCTTATCAAATAAATAGAAATAATAAAATTTAAACTTATGATCGTATACCATATCAAAAAATTAATTTAATCTAATAAAATTTTAAAATATAATTTATATTATTTTCTAATGCAGCTGATCAATTCAAAATAATGGTATAAATTTTCTAAAGGTAGGCTTTTCGCAATGTAAAAGTTTTAGAGCTTGTTTAATATGGAAACAATCCTTCCATCCGCAAACATGGGATTATCCTAAATTTAAGAAAAAATCCATACAAAGTAAAATGTGAATCTAATTCCCCAAACCAAAACCATGAGCAAAAACTACTGAAGATCTTCAAGCTAAAGAAACTTTTGGCGGCGCAGCCGCTGCAGCATGTGCAGCTGCACCTGCTCCTGCTGCACCTGTTCCTGCTGCAGTCGCTGCAGGTGCAGCTGCACCTGCTTTTGCTGCAGTCGCTGCAGCTGCACCTGCTCCTTCTGCAGTCGCTGTAGCTGCAACTGCTCCTGCTGCAGCTGCCGTTGCCGGAGCACCTGTTGCTGCCGCTGCACGAGCACCTGCCGCCGTTTCCGGAGCACCTGTCGCCGCTGCCGGAGCACCTGCCACTGCTCATCGAGGTGTTGCTGGAGCACCTGCTGCAGCTGCAGCTCCTCCTCCTGCTCGAGCAGCTCCTCCTCTTGCATGAGCTGCTGCTGTAGCTCAGGTATAGTGAAACTGTACATGGAATCGATGTTACATGTTTTGTTGGGTGTTAAAAAAAACAATTAATAAAATATTTATATATATATTTTTTCAACATGTTTTTGTATTTAAAAAATTCTAAGTGAAAAACAAATTATACATAAATATAATCAAATAAATTAAGAATTATGTGTGTTAATAAATTAAAAAAAAACAACTATAAACTATAACTAAAAAGTGAAAGTGAAAAAATTGAGAAACAAGTGTAAATTAAAAATATTTAATTTTAAAAGACGAGATATTTACGTGATTGTATTTATTAAATTTATTAATTAAACAAGTTTTTTATTCAATCAAACGATAATAAAAATAGACATACACATCAAATTGATTGAATAGAATAAAATAAAATATGCAAGGCTGTACTTATTAGAAATATTATTTGAAAATAAAAAATTTTATTTTTCAAGAATGAAGTTTATTTGTACAAAATGTTAAAAAAATTATAAATGAATCAGAAAAACTTTCTCAAAGATTAAATGCATAACTAAAAAAATGAACCATCATTTAAAGAGGATCTCTAAAAAAACATAAAAATAAGAAGAAGGGATGTTAATCTAAATATAAAATAAAAATAAAAAACATATAAAAGGAAAAAAAAAAAAAAGAAGCAAAGGTCATTCATTGTTGGGACTACTAAGCGAGTCCAATTGCCGCATTTTGTTAAGGCCCTTGCTCACTAACTTCTTTTTTTTAGTTGCAAGATGTTTGCCAAAAAAAAGAGATGACGGTCTTTTACAAACCATATATTTTTTTCTCTTATAAAAAAGTTGTGCATGCATGTTTTTTTTCGATGCAAATTTATACATAAAAAAAAATTAAATTGCAAATTTAAAAGCTCATACATACATGTAATCAAATAAATTGATAACTATATAAATTAATAATTATAAAAATATATTAACAATAACTAAAAATAAAATTTTAAAAAATTCAAATGTGTTAATAAACGGAACATTTACCTAGTTATATTTTTGAATTTATTTATTAAAATTAATTTTTTTATTCAATCAAATGATATTAAAAAAACACACATGTATTAAATTGATTAAATAAAAATAAAAATCGAAAACATATTTATGCAAGGTTGTTGTATATATTATGATATCTGAAAATAATTTTTTTATACAAAAAAGATAAAAAAAAATTATCGATGAATTATAATAAGTTTTTTTTTAATTAAATATGAACAACAACATAAAAAATAATATCTATCCAAAAATAAATAAATAAATAATAATTATAGATGAGGAATATTAATTGAAACATAAATTTAAAAAAATATTTTTAGAAAAATATATAAAAAGGAAAGAATTAATTATTAACCTTTTCGATACAGATGAAAATCTCAACTTTATTGAGAATATCCATCCATCTTTGTACCTTCTCCTTGTTTTCCCTAAAATTTTCTTCATTCTTATCAAAGACAACTGTGTAACTCTCTGTTTGATCATCTATCTTTGATTCTTCGACATCATAAGAAACTGGAAACACAGTATCCAATCTCATCTCATCCATGAATCCAAAAATCTTGACAAGTTCGTTAAAGCACCAAGGTAAAGAACCACAATCTCTTGCAAATATAATAATTGATAGCCCTGATTCTTCAATGGCTTCAAAGAGTCTTGATCTAATTGCCATTACTTTCTCTGGTTCCTTCCCGACTGGGATAATGACTCTCTGAGCTAGATCTGACTTTAAATAGGTGATAGCATTACTAGTGTCTGTGGCTCTGATGCCAGGGAAAACACTAGCCATCCAATGATGGTAAGATGAAGAAAAAGATAAAGAAGCTTTATATGAAGAAGCTGTTTCAAAACTTGTAACAATAAAATGGGCAGATGGTTGGGATGTACTATACAAAGAAGATAACAAACAAACACCACAATTCTTCACCTTTACTCGTCGCTCATCGGAATGAAATGACAACTCAATGTTGCTAAAGGATTCATGCTTCCATTCTTTAAGCTCTTTAAGGTAATCAAAAGATAGATAGAATAGCCAAACATGATCTGACAGAACTTGGATAGAATTACAACTAATACTTATCGGCGAACGATAATTCTCTCTTCCATTGGCTTTGAAATGACAAGAAAGAGAAGGACTTTAACCATTTGCACTGAATGCAACATACGCAACAAACCCCATGCTCCAACTAGGCACTTGCACACTAATTAAAGATCCTTTACTTTGATGGTTAAACCAGCCTGGAATTTTATTTCCTGGAACAACAATACCAAATCCAGGTCTTGGATTAGACAAACCCTGTTCCATGAAGAACCAAAATGTTAGATAGATAGAGGGAGAGGGAGAGAGATACAAAGAGGTTGAGGTATGATTAAGAGAAGACCTTGAGGTATCTTTCAAGCATGGTCAACCCCATATTGTCTTGGCATTATGCTCGTACAATTCCCAGCAGTTAAGACATATGAACTCTGATCTTTTGGAACTGTTTAGCTTTTATCGGATCTGGAATTTCTTTTAGGCGTATACAACCATTTAAATTTAATGTTTTGAACTTTTGATGGAAACCTCAGGCAATGATTCAAGCATCCTTACAATCCTCCAAGACAAGCATTTCGAGTCCAGAAAGCTGATTTATGCTTTCAGGTAGGCTAATAAAAGTTATTCTGGCTCAGATCTAAAAGACTTCAATGAAGATAAGCAACCAATATCTTCAGAGAAGTGCCCTTCTATTTTATATTGCAAGCGCAATAAAATCCAATACTTTCTAAAGAACACAGACCCAATAAAGAAGGCAACCTGTGATCCGTGGGATTCAAATCTATTCTTTTTTTGCATCCATCAAAAGATAATACTTTAAGATTCTTTTAAAAGAAAAAATGGATGCTGGCGGTTGTCTTATTGAAGTTTCCACTTCCATCAAACTCCTCCAAACTTTTCAA
>NC_133300.1:16163046-16208080 GCF_005239225.2 Populus alba | reverse complement strand
AACATCTTGAAATCAAAATCAACCCAAATCCATAAATCAACCTAAGTTCATATCTATTTTTTTCTTCATAGTTTTTTAAGGTAAAAAAATATAACACGAACACTCCTCATCAAATATAACAATGTTGCATAAATATTGTTTGTGTTTGTAGTGACTTGAATTGGTGTCAATAATATATTTCTTTTTTTACCACTTAAATACAACGACCTTCTCTCCCTCTCCTAATTATAGGCTGAAAAAAATAATAAAAATAAATTTTTATACAAAAATTAACTATAGCATCCCTATTATTTTATTCACAACAATTTCTCAATTAAATATTAAAATTTAAGGGTTTTTTTATCGCTCTAACATTGTTAGTCATATGAGCGAACATTATAGAATGCTATTACTTAATGTAGCACCAGAAAAAAAAAGTTTTTTTTAATGCTATTCACAACAATTTCATTTCTAGCTTTTTCACTTGGATACTACAACCCTATTGGGGATGCTAGCTCATCCATCCAAATATTAGGCACTAGTCTCTCAACAAAGACATTAACCTTTCGATCCAATTAGGGCACTAGTTCCTTATCAGGGACACTAATTCATCCACCCAATTATCAAGCACTATTCCCTCAATATGGACGCAAACCTTTCCACCCAAAATATCAAATACTAGTCTCTCAATAAGACCATTAGTTTATCAGCCCAGCTAATAAGTACAAGTCCATCTGCTGACATTAGAATATAAAATGTAGAATTTCTAATTAAAATTAACACATGCTTTCAACTAATCTCTTTATGACAAGGTGTCATGCATTTATTTGGCTTGACTAATAGCTCCATGCTGCTTTCCAAAGCCTCCAACCTTTCTTATAAAATTACACAAATCCAAGGTGGAAACCACTATTCCCCCCTTCTTCTTCTTTTATATCTACCCTCTGTTCTTCCTTTTGAAGCCTTAAAAACTCTTAAATCTCTCTACCAACTAGTGTAATTTACTCTAAAGATGATTTTAATGACCCTAGCTTGCACTTACATATAGAATTTTTCAAGAATCAATAAAGAAAAATGGAGAAGTTTCAAGAACAAATCCATAACGCCCTTCCCCCCCCCACCCTTTTCTTTTCAATCCCCACAGGCCACCCATGAAGAATGGGGTTCTATATTGCAAATTTCACTAATTGCATTCCAGTCCTTACTTACCATACATTAGTTTATTTAGTCCCCAAGCTTTCCTTCTTTCTTTTACTTTGGTACTACAATACTTCAATTTATTCCAATCTCATCATTTTCTAATTAAATTGAATTCCTCCAATTTAAATTTAATTCATCATATTTTCCATACAACATTACTTTAATTAATCAATTTTTTGTTTGCAATGCTGGCAGCTTATATGGAGGGCCAAAATATATTTTAAAAAACTTATGACATGCCATCCATGTTTTGCATCCTTTTTTATTCGAGTCCATCTTCTTTCAATTCCATCATTTCATAATAAATCAAAAATCAATTGGTTCTAATTATAACTAAAATCACAAAAAAGAAGAAGATTTGAGGATCAAATTAAAAAGATAAAAAATTTTTGCACAGTCCATACGAGAGGATGAACAATGCACAATGAAAAACTCACATTTTTTTTATTATTTTTTTGTTTGTGCTGGCAGCTTATATGGAGGGCTGTTTTGGCCAATTTTCAATTTGGTCCTCAAAGAAATTTCAAGACCACTCATTTGTGCTATTTTTTTATTCATTTACTATATTTATTTTGAAAAAAAATCTTATTAAATTCCAAAAATTCTGAACTTTAATCTAAATAAAAAAAAAATATTTTAGAAGGCTCCACACAAAATTTCAACTTAATCTGACAATCAAATTAAAAGTTATGTGCTACAACGTAAAACTAGTTAATTTGTGATTTTCATCAAAAAATCAAATTTTCTTATTTTATTCTTGCATAAATCGTATCAATTATTTACTAAATTCTCAACATAATTTTCTTATCTCAAATATATTTATTTTGTATTTTTTACCATTTATTTCTTTACATACTTGTTACCATTCTCCAATAATGTTACTGATGTTTTTTTAATCAGGGTTTACAATTAAATCTAAGAAATATTGAGTTATTAAAATTGTATAATTCACATTATTTTTGAAGCTTGAGGGTTAAAAATGCTTTTTTCAAAATTTATCGTACACTATTCATGTTTTTGCACTAATTTCATTTTGGTTTACCTTCTTTCAATCCCACCCTATTATAATAAATCAAAACTAATTGGTTTTCATTATAATTAAATTGTAATTTTTTTTTAAAGGATCAATTGAAAAAATATTAAAAAAAATATTTTTTAAAATTTATTCTTAACTTTAATATATCAAAACAAACATGAAAAAATAAAAAGAAATTTAAAGAAAAAAATTATTTTTTATAAATATTTTTAAAATATAAAAACAAGCATCGCTTTCTTTGAGAATTGTGTTACTGTAGTGACACATGACATGAGGCTTTCAAGATCCACACACCACCCAATATTATAGACCTCTCCTGCTACCTTCAGTGACAGCGTACACCATTTCACCACTCAACTTCTATATTTTCCATCTGACCCTATAGATCATCTTTCTTGTCTTCTATTTCAGCAATGAAATGGCTAAAAATCCGTACCCTGCTTCTCCTCTCAGCCATTTTTTCGTGTTATTCTAATTGTGTACGGAGAGTGGCAAGATACCCACATGGAAGTTAGGTATACCGAGTAGATTACCTTGTATTTTTGATGCTGCTTCATTAATGGCTAATGGTGAATCTCCTTATAAAAGAACTACCTATAGATACTCACCTTTGCTTGCCTTTTTATTGACACCCAATTCTTTTATTCATCGTTCTTGGGGCAAATTCATCTTCTCTGCTTGCAGGTAAAGTGAAAAAGTCTCAAACTTTGAATTGGTTTACCGTGGTTTTTTGATTGGATTTTGGTCTCGAAAGCTGGGTTCGTTTTAGTTAATAGTTTTATGCAAAAGATTCAAACTTTGAGATGATCTCGCGTGTTTTTCTAGCCTGGATTTTGGTTTTAAACGTTGGTTCTTTTTTAAATTATAGCTTTATGTTATTTGATTTTACAGATTTATTTGTGGGTCATTTATTCAGTACATTTTGAAGAAACGTGAGGTCCCTGAGGATATGTGTTTGTATTCTGTAATGGTATGGCTGCTGAATCCATTTACCTTCAACCATTGGAAACCCGTGGGAACTGCGAGCCTATCGTGTGTGCCATGATTTTATGGATCATTATCTGTCTTATCAATGGTATATTTCTACTTCTTTCTATGTATTCTTGTTGAAAAATGGATAATGTATAGTGGTTTCTCTTGGGATAGATGTAATCTGTTTATTGTATGTGTTTCTAGCTGATACTAGTGGGTTCAATTCAACTAGCGTCTATCTATCAAGCTGTTTCGTGAAATTGTGATTCAATTTGAGGTATGAAATTTGAGAGACAACTCCTTGTCGCCTACTTTTGATGGCTTGATTGTTCTAACTACTATTGGAGAGATTAGGGACAATAGGTTACGAAAACTAATCAAAATGCCAAATAATAGTGATATGTGGTTTGGTTTGCTAGATTCTTTTTAGGAGTGCTCTGCTCACTCTGAAGTGCTAACTTTTCCTTTTTCAGCAGCTAACACGACGATTCTTTACCCAGCTCTTATTTTTCAGAAGTGAAGGTTTTTTTAAGATATAAATGCTTAATGTACACATATAGATGCTAAAGAAAAATGCCAATTGATAGTGATATGTTGTCTGTTTTGCTAGATTCTTTGTAGTGTTTTAGGGTTTGCTCTGCTCACTCTGAAGTGCTAACTTCTCATTTTTCAACTGCGAACATGACCATTCTTTACCCAGCCCCCCCCCCTCCCTAGAGTCTTAAGATATAAATGCTTTAATGTTGGCATATGGAAAAAATTAGATTGTTAGGGTAGTTGGCTCCTCTCCATTTCTTTTTTTCCTGCACATAAGGGAGGGTGAGGCAATGTTTCGTGATGTTTTCTGTGATTGGTATTTGCACAGTGCATGCACATCTAGATATCCAATTCTCTTGATACCGTGCTATTTTCTGTCATGCAGGTAATATTGTCCAAGCTGCATTTTGGTATGGATTGGTTGTCCATTTCAGAATTTATCCCATAATCTATGCTCTTCCTATAGTTCTGGTTCTTGATCCGCATTCCTTCCAATCTGGTCAGAAGCCATGTCTTGTGAATTGGAAATCTAGTCAAGATAACGCGTCTCACGGTCGCAAAGAAGTATCTGAAGTATATGGTGTATTGACTGCATTGAAAACCATATTTACAAGAGGGAGAATTATGTTTGCAATGGTCTCGGGATCTGTTTTCATGCTATGTACTGGTCTTTTCTTCTATTTATACAGATGGGAGTTTTTAAATGAGGCGTTGCTGTACCATCTCACTCGTACAGATCCAAGACATAATTTTTCCATCTATTTCTACCACATATATCTCCATGTTGAACATGAATTTTCAGTAGTGGAGAAGCTCATCTCTTTTTTGCCCCAATTGATAGTGCAGCTGGTTCTTATTATTCGCTTTTGCTCAAGACCTTCCGTTCTGCCTTTTCTTGCAGACAGTGGCTTTTGTGGCATTCAATAAGGTTCGTTTTAGTCACTTATTGCAACTTTATTGAACTTTCATTTGCTATGTTTATCATCCATTAAGTACCAGAACACATGATTTGCACGCTTTGTTTCTTTTAATTGTTTGTCGAACAAGCTTTCCGTTTATGTATTTGTTTGTCTTCATAGCCCTCTTTGTGGGGTAAATCAAGTTTCTGGTGACAACAACACTCATCAAATTTTCTTAGAATCATGTTTTTAATTAGTATTTAAAGAAAAAAATACGGTTCCATATTTGATTTAATCCACATTTATGTTGGTTGACAGGTAATTACCGCACAGTACTTTGTTATGGTTTTTTGCTTGTTTGCCTTCTAATACTGCCATGGAGCAAAATGAAGCTGAAGTGGAAGGCTTAAGTTGTGTACTTCTATGGATGGGAGCTCAGACCCATTGGTTGTTGTGGGGTTATTTACTTGAATTTAAGGGGAAAAATGTTTTCCTCCAGCTTTGGTTGGCAGGCTTAGTGTTTCTGGCTGCCAATTCTTTTCTTCTGATCATGTTCATCCGGCACCACAAATACTCTCCCGTATTCAAACAGTTAGCGCGAGCAACTTCAGGGAATAGAGATAAATCTGAGTGAGTGAACCTATGATTTAATCGACATTCTGGATCCTTTTAGATGCTTCGATCTGATATTGCTTTAAGATGCTTGTATAGTTCCAAAAGTAAGAGGAAAATTGACATCAATCTTGCCTTTTAATGATGTTTCACTTGCTAGAATTTGACCGATATATATGACCCTAGCAAAGATCATCCGATGGAGTTAGTGTCTTTCTTACATTGTATGAGTGCTTGAGATGTTAATTGTTTTCATGGCAACGCCAAATAGTGCCAACGCAAATTAACGCTTACAAAATTTTGGAGAGATGATTTTGGGCGTATTCACTGTCTCAATTGTTTGTTCTTTGTATGTTGTGTGGGAAAACATTTTGTTTCCTTTTCTTTTGAAGTTTTATGCTATATATATATGTGTGTGTGTGTGTGTGTGTCAATGTTCGATGGAACATGTTGATTTGAAAATTTGCTCACCTTTGCTGAATTAAACTGGTAACGGTGTTTGATTAGAAACAAAACAATGGATGTAGAATAAATATTTTTAAGTATAAAAATTCATTCAAAAATCATATATAAATTTATTTTATATTAACTTTTCTAACCAAATGTGTTTTATGGTTTTTTTTTTTTTTTGGTCTCTGGCGTAATTTTTGGGACATCCTTGTAGCAAACAGGATAAACAGTTTCGTTAGTCCTGAGCAAAGTGGAACAAATTTTCAAATCAACAGCACAAGGAGAAAAGTATGGATCAAGCATGACAAGAAAAAATTTGGAGAGACGTTGGGAGAAATAGAGTTTTTATCCTGGTATCACACGGCCTTGTAAATTTTCAATTTGAACGAAGAACAACTATTCTTGCTGGACTAGAGAACTGCATCACAATATGAGATATTAGAGCACGGTTATTTTTGTATTTCAAATGATAAAGATTAGAAGATCACATTGACGAAGATGTGCTGCATAGAAGATCAGGAAATTGATGAAGATGTCCTCCATAGAAGATCAGGACAGCATGGGATAGCAGAGTTGGAAAAAACATATAGTGATTCCAAATAGAATCAGTATAAAGGGATTCAATTATTAATAATAATTATTCAATATAAAAATGAGCTGTAAATCAAATATTTTCCATCAAAACCTCCTACACCTGTGGTGCACCTTGATCAGCTGCAGACAAGTTTCTCTTTCAATTAATCGCAAGTCCCAATGCAGCATTGCGCATCCCAAATCTAAACCTCCATTGCAGCTACTGCAACGACAGTGGATGTGTTGTTGTCCACCGTATCTGACATAGAACGCTTAGCTACTGGCATGCACCACCTTGTGTATATTTCCAAAAGTAGCGTGGCCAATAGCAAAGTTAGTATTACACCACTGTAGGCCAGCCTCCAAGATTTTGCAGCGTGCAATATGTCAAATCCTTTGTATATGTTGAATATGCCTAGGATAAGTGTTGAGCAACCTGCAAGCAAGTGAAACCAGTTGAAGAAGGGGCGATACTTGCTGTCTTTGTCAGGTCTGACCAGACCACCAAACACCTGTGCTGTTGCGAGGCAGAAGAGGACAATGCCGATGATTTTGTGAGAGCTATGTTCAATTCCATGAGACCTTGCGCCAAGAAATATCCCACTCCCAAATCCAGCTAGACCACCAAGAATATAGGCCAGCAGCTGACAGCTAACATGCAAGTAGAACCATAAAGGGTCTGCAGCTTCGAACCTTTTCAAGTATCTTGCAATGACGGCCCCAATAGGCATTAGAATACCCCAGCTTACCGTGTTCAATATTCCATGGATATTTCTCAGTGTGCTTGAAGAACTTCTTGTCGTTGTGATCCTTCCGGAAAGGAAGTCCAAACTCCCCATGGATTTAACATTGGGACTGGATGGAGCAACACTATGCATCATTGGAGTGTTTTCAGACATTGGACCTACTTGCCAGAGATGATTGACTGTACTGATGTTTCCATGGAGCTCCAAGGTTGCATAGACTATCATCTCATTGTTCTGATTAGTAGCAGACAAGTCCAAGACAGGAAAGCTAAGATTTCCTTGTTCCAATCGCGTTCCATAACTTGTTATCGGCGAAGTATAAACTGCAAGTCCTCCATCCGTTCTCGGAAAAGAAACGAGCGCTTGCGAACCAATCATCCCTCCTGAAGTTGGATTGATAGCCCAAGCAATCCATCTGCTATCAGTCACACCAGTATGCCTGAAGGCAACATCAACTCTGTTGGATGATGGATGGTAGTTCCAGTGAAGAGAGGAACTCAAAACAGGCAAATCAATGCAAGAAGAGAACTGTTTGTTGTTCGAAAATTTGTAGGTTGCGCATGGTTGTTGCTGTGCTTTGCATGACAGCATACAAAAAGCAAGAAAGATGGCCATCGAAAAAATCACATAACGAGCCATGTTTGTGCAGAAAAGGGGCTTGGGAGAAGAGAGATCGCTGATGACCAGAGACTACAGAACACGGCAAAGGAATCGATGGAAGTTTTTGGATTGAGAATTGTGAGGCTGGCTGAGTGAATATATATAGGGATCTTGGTATCCGTTTGTGACACGGAATCTATAAAAGTCCTAATGAAAGAGGGAAAACAACAATACGGACCAGTCTTGTATGACATTTACAAGACCAATACCAAGACAAAGCCCTGTACCAAGACAAAGCCCAAGACTAACGAGCTGGCCTGTCTTTGTACGGACTCAAGAGTTCGATCTTCTTTCTTCTTGGGCTGCTGCTCCCTTGACACAGCTGCTTCCCTCTCTTTCCTTCAGCTGCACTCACCGCACCAAAATCACTTGCCAGTACTAAGTACAGCGCGGTTCGTGATTTTTAGGCTTTCAGTGTAGTTAAACTCTTCAACATGGTAACGATTTCTTCTTCTTTTTCCTGTCATTAAATCTGTGCATTTTTAATTTCTTTTTGGTGTAGTTCTTGACATTTTTGTTAGGGTTTCCGTTTCATATTTTTTTGAAATTTAATCAACTTTTGATCGCAATTTAAAAGGTCAAATAGAGAATAATCGGTAACCTAATTGTGATTTTAGTCGTTAATTTTAGTTACAGGTTTTCAAAATTTCAAAATTTTGAGGACTTTACTCACTCTTGTTGATTTTTAATAATTATTGTACTGTCGTTTCCTTTATGTTTTCTATTTGAATGATGATTTATGATGGTTTTATTTTTATGCTTCTTAGGAAGAATTCAGGAGGCCTATATTGCAGCCTGGCCTATATTTTAGAAGACTCCACATAAAATTTCAACTTAATTTAACGATAAGATTAAAAATTACATACTACAACATAAAACTAGTTGGTTTATGATTTTTCATCAAAAATCCACTTTTTTTTTATTTTATTCTTGTATAAATCGTATAAATTATTTTACTCAATTCTCAAGATAATTTTTTTTATCTCAAATATATTTATTTTGTATTTTTACCATTTATTTTCTTTACAGACTTATTACAATTGGAGAGATTAGGGACAATAGGTTACGAAAACTAATCAAAATGCCAAATAATAGTGATATGTGGTTTGGTTTGCTAGATTCTTTTTAGGGAGTGCTCTGCTCACTCTGAAGTGCTAGCTTTTCCTTTTTCAGCAGCTAACACAACGATTCTTTACCCAGCTCTTATTTTTCAGAAGTGAAGGTTTTTTAAGATATAAATGCTTTAATGTACACATATAGATGCTAAAGAAAATGCCAATTGTTAGTGATATGCTGTCTGTTTTGCTAGATTCTTTGTAGTGTTTTAGGGTTTGCTCTGCTCACTCTGAAGTGCTAACTTCTCATTTTTTGTCACCTGCTAACATGACCATTCTTTACCCACATAAGGGAGGGTGAGGCAATGTTTCGTGATGTTTTCTGTGATTGGTATTTGCACAGTGCATGCACATCTAGATATCCAATTCTCTTGATACCTTGCTATTTTCTGTTGTGCAGGTAATATTGTCCAAGCTGCATTTTGGTATGGATTGGTTGTCCATTTCACGATTTATCCCATAATCTATGCTCTTCCTATAGTTCTGGTTCTTGATCCGCATTCCTTCCAATCTGGTCAGAAGCCATGTCTTGTGAATTGGAAATCTAGTCAAGATAACGCGTCTCACGGTCGCAAAGAAGTATCTGAAGTATATGGTGTATGGACTGCATTGAAAACCATATTTACAAGAGGGAGAATTATGTTTGCAATGGTCTCGGGATCTGTTTTCATGCTATGTACTGGTCTTTTCTTCTATTTATACAGATGGGAGTTTTTAAATGAGGCGTTGCTGTACCATCTCACTCGTACAGATCCAAGACATAATTTTTCCATCTATTTCTACCACATATATCTCCATGTTGAACATGAATTTTCAGTAGTGGAGAAGCTCATCTCTTTTTTGCCCCAATTGATAGTGCAGCTGGTTCTTATTATTCGCTTTGCTCAAGACCTTCCGTTCTGCCTTTTCTTGCAGACAGTGGCTTTTGTGGCATTCAATAAGGTTCGTTTTAGTCACTTATTGCAACTTTATTGAACTTTCATTTGCTATGTTTATCATCCATTAAGTACCAGAACACATGATTTGCACGCTTTGTTTCTTTTAATTGTTTGTCGAACAAGCTTTCCGTTTATGTATTTGTTTGTCTTCATAGCCCTCTTTGTGGGGTAAATCAAGTTTCTGGTGACAACAACACTCATCAAATTTTCTTAGAATCATGTTTTTATTAGTATTTAAAGAAAAAAAAATACGGTTCCATATTTGATTTAAGCCACATTTATGTTGGTTGACAGGTAATTACCGCACAGTACTTTGTATGGTTTTTTTGCGTGTTGCCTCTAATACTGCCATGGAGCAAAATGAAGCTGAAGTGGGAAGGCTTAAGTTGTGTACTTCTATGGATGGGAGCTCAGACCCATTGGTTGTTGTGGGGTTATTTACTTGAATTTAAGGGGAAAAATGTTTTCCTCCAGCTTTGGTTGGCAGGCTTAGTGTTTCTGGCTGCCAATTCTTTTCTTCTGATCATGTTCATCCGGCACCACAAATACTCTCCCGTATTCAAACAGTTAGCGCGAGCAACTTCAGGGAATAGAGATAAATCTGAGTGATTGAACCTATGATTAATCGACATTCTGGATCCTTTTAGATGCATCGATCTGATATTGCTTTAAGATGCTTGTATAGTTCCAAAGTAAGAGGAAAGTTGACATCAATCTTGCCTTTTAATGATGTTTCACTTGCTAGAATTTGACCGATACATATGACCCTAGCAAAGATCATTCGATGGAGTTAGTGTCTTTCTTACATTGTATGAGTGCTCGAGATGTTAATTGTTTTCATGGCAACGCCAAATAGTGCCAATGCAAATTAACGCTTACAAAATTTTGGAGAGATGATGATTTTGGGCGTATTCACTGTCAATGTTTTGTTCTTTGCATGTTGTGTGGGAAAACATTTTGTTTCATTTTTTTGAAAAAAAAGAGCCAAAACTAAAGGGATATCGAACGTGCATTGGGAGCAGAGGCACCTTCCTGTCTAGAGCAGGGGTTGGCCCCACACATCACAATTGAGGTTTGCAGGCTTCTTTCTTCTTCTTGTTCTGTTTTTAAAGAGAAAAACAAATGCCAACTGTATATATACTTTCTCCTTGCATTTGGTTTTTTTCTACATAGAGATGTAAAAATAGTATTTTAGTAGAAAGCTATTCAAATAGCTATGCTCCAATGACTTTAAATTATAAATTGGATGACAAAATTTAACAATGAAAGGCATAATAAAATATAATCTATAATAAATATCATATTAATAGCTTTGTTTTAAATATTTATATAATTTTGTTGGTCTAGTAGGATCGAAAAGACCCTTCAATGTATAAATTCTTGTTGTTTAAAACAATATATTTTAGTCTAAAAGTTAGAAAATAGCTTTGTTTTAAATATTTATATTATTTTTTTCACATAAAATACATTAATTAACAAAAAGCTAAAACACGCAGTGAAATCACTGTAACTGGTAAAAGACTGTAGGTTTTGTCTTTGGTTTGTTGGAAAGTAAGGTTGTTTTTTTAGGGCTGTTTTGGTCTTCATAACAGGGATAAAAAAGAGAGGTGATGATGATTTTTCACCCAAGAAAAAGAAGGAAGGGAGAAAAGACGAGCTTGGATTCAATATTGCGTCTTGTTCCCAGTTTCTTATTGGTCAGGACTTGCGTGCTTTGATTTATAGTTGGTTAGAAAAAAAAATGTTCATCTCTATGGCATGCAGGGCGTTGTTTGTAATGCTTCCTGTTTTTTTTTTTTTTTTATCAATTTCCAACTGATTTGGATGAACACGCTATGTATGTATGGATTGTGTTTCTCTTGCTATTTTAGTTAATGAAAGCAAATACAGACCCTTGATAATTTGCTTTGCTAAATCAGCTCTTTTTTTCTTTTTCATTTTTAGCTATGAACATGAACATGTTTTTGATGAAATCTGATATTTAAATAAGTATTAGTATTTTTTAATATATATATATATATATTATAGAAAAAGATATTTTGAAATTATATATGCAGTAGAAAATAAAGATTGTGAACCTCTATTTTGAATGTTTTTTGTGTATTTATAGCCTATGAATCTTGTTCTTCTATGAAAAGACTCTGATGACATTTAATAAATGATAAATATATTTTACATCTATATTAATATTTGATGAAAATATGGTGAGTTTTTGGAGGATTTTTATACACCTAAAAGGTGTAGAAAAATTAGAGTTTAGAACATTAAATGTAACTAATGCTCATAGAGGCTGAGTTATTCCTATAAGTTAAATCCAATGAAAGATGATCATTCTCTTAGGCGTGCTCAAGAAAGAAAAGTCATTCCACACTGCCAGAGCATAATGTCCGGGACTTGGCACAGATTTGGCTAGCGCCAGACTTGACATGTGTTCATTGGAGCATGTTTATATTCCTGAAAATTTCAACTTATAGATCTTTCTTGAATTTTTATAAAAATATGCAAATAAAATCTTAATTCATCACTTTCAAACTCCTTTTGGATGTTCATTGTTCTCCTTGGATCCACACATTCTGTGATTGATGTATGAATATAGCATCCTCTTTTTTTTTTTTTTTTTTTTTTTTTGTCGTGCATAGTGACATGGAAATAGTCGCACACAAGATGCCTTTTTAGATGTTCAAAATTTGACTACAACATTCTTTTTTTTTCTTTTTATATATTTAGCTCTCCATCTCAATTTACACATCATTTTTTTTTAACCATCAACATTATTCATGAATTATTTGCTTTAATGAGATCTAAGTACTACTCTCCATGTAACAAAAAAAGAAAAAGAAATACATGACCTATATTGCTCCCCCCCTTTAAATAGAGGAAAGAAGTTTTGAAAATTTGGTTGTTTTTTATTCTTTTTAGATATTCAAACATATAAAGATTTGATATTTGAACGTGCTCAAAAAAGGAAGGTTATTCCACATTGTTGGACCTAGCGTGTTTGGGCCAACATGCCGGGTCTGACTAGCGCCAAACCTAACATGCTTTCATTGTAACGTGTTTATATTCTAGAAAATTTATATTTATAATTTTTTTCTAAAAACTAATTTTAAAAAAAAGAAATATACAGATAAAATCTTAATTCATCAATTTCAAACTCCGCCTTTGGATGTTCATTGTTCTCCTTGGATCCACACATTCTTTGATTGATGTATGAATGTAGCATCCTCTTTTTTTTTTTTTTTCCTGTCGTGCATAATGACATGGAAATAGTCGCACACAAGATGCCTTTTAGATGTTCAAAATTTGACTACAACATTCGTTTTTTTTTTTATATCTTTTTATATATTTACCTCTCCATCTCAATTTACACATCATTTTAAATTTTTTACCACCAACATTATTCATGAATTATTTGCTTTAATGAGATCTAAGTACTACTCTCCATGTAACAAAAAAAGAAAAAAAATTATTCTTTTTAGATATTCAAACATATAAGGATTTGATATTTGAGCGTGCTTAAGAGAGGAAGGTTTTTGCACATTGTCGGACTTAGTATGTTTGGGCCAATGTGTCGGGTCTGACTAACGCCAAACCTAACATGTTTTTATTGTAATATGTTTATATTCCTGAAAATTTATATTTATAATTTTTTCTAAAAGCTATTTGTTTTAAAAAAATATATAGATAAAATCTTAATTCATCAATTTCAAACTCCGCCTTTGGATGTTCATTGTTCTCCTTGGATCCACACATTCTTTGATTGATGTATGAATATAGAATCCTCTTTTTTTTTTTCTTTTTTCTGTCGTGCACAGTGACATGGAAATAGTAGTACACAAGATGCCTTTTAGATGTTTAAAATTTGACTACAACATTCGTTTTTTTTTTTTTTATCTTTTTATATATTTACCTCTCCATCTCAATTTACACATCATTTTTAAATTTTTACCATCAACATTAATATTCATGGTGTACTTGTATGCTTTGTTTTGAGTTTGGATTATGATTGATGAATTATTTGCTTTAATGAGATCTAACTGCTCTCCATGTAACAAAAAAAGAAAAAGAAATCCATGACCTATATTGCTTCTTTTTTTTCCCTTTTTAAATAGAGGAAAAAAGCTTGAAAATTAATTGTTGCCTTTTCTTCTTTTTAGATATTCAAACATATAAGATATTTGAGGGTTTTGTTCTTTTTAGATATTCTTTTTATTCACACAAAAGAAACATGGTCTCATCATACCACTGGTCCAGCTGATTGAATCCACCAACGCCAAACTGCAAGTTTTCAACATGTTGCACGGGTCTCGGCGAAAAAATTCACCAAACCAAAAACTAAAAACCAATTCAAAAAAAACTGGTCCAGTTTGGTCAAAATCAGGAAACCAAATACCTTGATAAAGTCTGCAAAAGAGCAAAGGGATGATTTGATATTATCAGTAAGGATAATCAAAATAAAAAAAGATTAAAGCATGCAAAACAAAATAGCCAAGAAAAAACTATCTAACTAAAAGAGGTTTACTTTCCAAAAATAAAATAAAATAAAAATAAAAATGAGATGAACCAATTATAAGCATCTAATCTAATTTCAATTCACATAAAAGCATAGTTTTTAAACCCGGACCGGCCCGGCGGGTCGACCCAGGACCCGGCCGACCCGGGCATGGAACCGGTCCGGGTGAAGACCAAAACCCGCTTGGAAATTGACCCGGTCAAACCCAGTCGACCCGGGACCCGGTCCACCCGGCCAAACCAGGGTGAGACCCGACCACTTTTTTTTTTTTACTTTCCCTGTCATATGGTGGATGGTTTGGAATCACACCAAGAATGGGGGAGAGAGATGCTGGCATAAAAAATCACGACGAACCTTATCAATACCTGTATGAGTAGGTGTCTCATACCGAGCGACTGTAACAGCCAAGCCAGGACCATCAAATAGCTGAAAAACTGATTGAATCTTGCTGTGGAACAGGATTAACACGCGGGTTAGGCACAGATGGTATAATTCATAGATGTTGTAGAAGCAGAAGTGATTACCCTTTCCCAAATGTGGGTTCTCCGTATAAAACAACATGTTTATTGTCTTTCAATGCACCAGCCAATATTTCACCTACGCTTGCAGTTCCCTTGTTCACCTAATTGAAATTCAGAGCAGAGTGAGTGGTTCCTGATCAAAGGTTTGGTGATGAAAATATGGAAATCAAGCACATAACTATAAAATCCCAGAAAAGTAAAGTTCTTTGCCCAAATCACACAGAGAGAAACAATAATGATGTGGTGGAAACTTAATACCACAGGAGAACAAATAGTAAGAATGAAGAAATTTGCAGAAGCTTAATCACATGCAAAACAGTTCTTTTATATTGCAACCATATTATATTGGAAATTGAAAGAGTGAGAGTTTGTGACCGCTCGTACACAGAGAAGACATCAGATTGAATCATGGTTACGACGTGATCCCTGGATTCAGTATAAGAAAGCATACCAGAACAAAAAGGGAATCTGAGGCTGCAATTGCACCACTTCCATCTGTTTCTTATATACATATATATCTAACCCCACGGCTATCACAAATATACACTATGACACCTTTGTCTAACCTGAACAAAATCAGCTAATCAACAAGCTAGTATACCATGATTTTCATTATATAGAAGAAAGTATTGGATGATCCGTGATCACATTTGTTATGTTAGTTCATGGTTCCAATAATCTTTATAGTAAACCCCCCCAAAAGGAGAAAAAGATGGCTAAGTATTCAATCTCCCTCCATCCCGCCCACCTGCGCAAAAATTATGTCCAAACATAGTTCAAAATTCAATGTACAAGTATAAGATAAGAGAAAATCAAACATTTCCATTAATATCGAGATACACTTCAAACAAATACGACTATAAACACTTCCAGTACTCGCTGGAAGCAGCACTGAAATGTTTGAAGGAGAATGTGACGACAATGCCTAAAACTTCTCTTTTCCGGGAACGTAGCAGACCCAAAAATATACTGTTAATTGTAAGCAATAGATGTATATCTATATCCTTTTCCAGTGTTTGTAGTAAAAACAGGTTCTGGTGTCCAGTCAAGCTGCGGCACTGCAACTCCTGCATAGCACCGCCGGCTATTTTACTTTGTTTACACTTACAGTAACAATTTTCTCAAGATCATGGTTCCCACATGAAACATGCTAGGGGGGAATGTAAACACTTGCTGAGGGAATAAATGTCTGATCTTAGACAACGAGTCTAGAAAATGAAATGATAAGGGTGTATTTGTGCCTTCTCTTAACCTGCTTAAAGGGATGTAAATGATTAAAGAGTTGTAAGCATTAATCGGCTAATCTATTGTAATAATCGCACAAATGGGTGAAGAATCTGGAATGCTAAGTTAGGGATGTGAAATCGTCAAAGATGTCTGTTGTGTATCACATCCAATTTGATTACTGGGTTGGATTTTGAAAAAGCTAGGGTGTGATGAAAGTACTTTTTGTTAGGATTTCTTCATGGACTTTGAATTAACTGCAAAACATTGTCCTAAAACAAGCAAGGACATTGATTAAATCTAGAAATTATGCCAATACCAACATGCAAATAGTAGAATCATTTATTTTTTTTAATTTGGAAATGAAAGAATGTAATATAATTTAAATTTTAATTTGGTTTATAATTTAAATTTGGTTTAAGTAAGTGTTATATTATAATTAATTAGTTGTTTTTTTTATATATATAGGTTTTTTGAGTTGACCCGAGTTAACCCGGGTCAACCCACCTGACCCGTGACCTAAAGGGTCGACTGGGTCAATAATCGGGTCGGGTTTCAAAACTATGGTTGCGAGGGGTTAATGAGTTTGAGGGATCGTATACTATTGATTTTGGTTTGATGAGGTCCCTTGTCTTTGAAAGATTTTTAGTCCAATCATTATACTATTATTTTGTCCACACCTTTGATCTCTCCGTGGCTAACAATGTTATGTGCCCAATAACTTTAAAATATTCTTTGGAATATACTTTTATACTTAAAAAAATAATAAAAAATAAAGAATTGATTAAGAGTTAAGAAAGGCTTTAAACAACAAATAAAAAAGATAAAACCAAAAAAATAAAATTCAAACCGACAAGTCCAACCAATTTTTTCTTTCCTTCATTTATAATTACATGTTTATTAATTAAAAACTATGCAACAAAAATTTAATTATGAGATTGAGTAAAATAAAAATAAAAAACACAGTATACATAATTATAGGGGTGTTAAAAAAAACCGATCAACTGATTAAACCGAAAAAACCAAAAAAAAATTAACCTTAAAAACCAAACCGATAGAAAAAACTAAATAAACCGATTAAAAAATAAAAAAACCACCCAGTCCGATTCGATTCCAGTTTAAAAAAGCTTAAACCGATTGAACCGGTTAAAAAAAAGTATAAAAAGAATCATTCCTAACCCTAAATACCAACCCCTCCAACCTCCTCCTTTTCCCCTTCCCAGAACCCTAAATTACTTTTTCCCTTTCCAGCTGCCATCCCTCCCCCCTCAAGCCTTCCCTTCCTTTCCCTTTCTCCTTTCCCAGCATTTCCCTTCTAGTTTCACAATTTAGATGCGAGGGAACCATTATTCAAGAAATCATGCCTTTGATAATTATACAGTATAACTTATACTAGTTCCATCCTTGTGCTGAGTGGAGGCAAGCTTTGAGATTCTTTACATACCCCAAAAGAAAAGGCTTTGCTAAAGCCAATACAACATTCACAGTTGGTGAAAGAGTCAAAAACCCAAGAAAATTTATGGTCAATCAGCTCTCTAGGGGACCTCCCTTCCCTTTTCCCCTTCCCCTTCCCACCCCCTATGTGGAAGACTTTGATTGTTGGTTGTATTTTTTGTTGCTTTTCTTGAATTTTTAAGTGGTTGCTGTGATTAATAGCTTAGATAGATATTTGATGTCAAATTTTTCTTCGATTTAGCTCAGTGATGAAGATTAGTCTGGTTTTTCTAGTTTTTATGCTAAAACATTGACCCGAACCGAACAAAACCAGTTCGGTTTGAACTGGTTCTCGGTTCAGTTCGGGTTATATTAATAAGGAATACTATTTTCCGGTTCGGTTGAATTTTTAGGTTAAAACTGGACCGAACTGGACCATGAACACTCTACATAATTATTGTAAACACCCAAACGAATATATATATATATATATATATATATATATATATATATATATATATATATATATTTAAAGAGAAAGAGAGAGAGAAAGATGGTGATGAATGCAGTTTTCGCTGCCGATGCAGAAATCGGCAGCGATGCAGTTTTCGCTGCCGATTCTGGATGGGGCAGCGACACAGTTTTCGCTGCCGATGCAGAAATCGGCAGCGACGCAGATTTCGCTGCCGATGCAGAAATCGGCAGCGACGCAGTTTTCGCTGCCGATTCTGGATTTGGCAGCGACGCAGTTTTCGCTGCCGATTCTGGATTGGGCAGCGACGCAGTTTTCGCTGCCGATGCAGAAATCGGCAGCGACGCAGATTTCGCTGCCGATGCAGAAATCGACAGCGACGCAGTTTTCGCTGCCGATTCTGGTTTGGGCAGCGACACAGTTTTCGCTGCCGATTCTGGATTGGGCAGCGACGCAGTTTTCGCTGCCGATGCAGAAATCGGCAGCGACGCAGATTTCGCTGCCGATGCAGAAATCGACAGCGACGCAGTTTTCGGCTGCCGATTTCTCAATCAACAGTGAAGCACAGCTGGGAGGGAGGGGTAAAACTGGTTTTAGATAAACCAAACAAGGATAAGGACACACCTAAACCAACCCCCAAACAACCCAATTCATTTGATGGGTAGTATAAATACAAAGAGGGGAGAGAGAATGACTCATCTTCTTTCCAAACCAGCAGCTGCATGTCATTTTTCCCTTCCCCTTTCACAACAGAAACGTGAATCACACCATTAGAGAGTGTCTTGTGAGCTTGTGAGGGAGAGATGAGACCTTGAGAGAGGAGTGGGCAGCTGCATAGAGGAGAGGAAAAAGAGAGCTGGAAAACGTGAGAGGAAGAAGAAGGAGGAGAAACAGCAGCTGAAGAGAAAAGAATAGTGTCAAACCTTCCTCAAACTTAGTTAAATTCAGAAGGTATGGGTCATGAAACTCCCTTCCTCTTCCCCTTAAAAATCAGAAACGAAAATGAAGAAGAAAAGCCCTAAGAAAAAATTGATCTAAGACCTAAGCCAGCTATGAAGGAAACTGAAATTAACTAGGAGAACTAGCAAACAGAAGTGAAATAAAGTCAATTTCAGAACATCTAACAAATCATGATAGAGGGCTGGCTTTAACTATGGGGTAGGCCAGCATGCATGTGTGTGTTCTGCTGGAATTAATGTGTTCTGCTGTGATGATTGTTGCTGCAATTAATGTGTTCTGCTGTGATGTTATTGCTGGAATTTAATGTGTTCAGCTGTGATGTTGGTGCTGAAATTTAATGTGTTCTGTTGTGATGTTGCTGCTGGAATTAATGTGTTCTGCTGTGATGATTGTTGCTGCAATTAATGTGTTCTGCTGTGATGTTATTGCTGGAATTTAATGTGTTCTGCTGTGATGTTAGTGCTGGAATTTAATGTGTTCTGTTGTGATGTTGCTGCTGGAATTTAATGTGTTCTGCTGTGATGTTATTGCTGGAATTTTGTTGAAGAACTATGTGCTGAAATTGATGGTTTCGATTTGTGTGTTGCGCAGCGAAATTCAGTTTCGCTGCCGCAACGGAACCTCCTGCAGCGAATTGATATTCGCTGCCGATTTGTGTGTTGCGCAGCGAAATTCTATTTCGCTGCCGCAACTGAACCTCCTGCAGCGAATTGATATTCGTTGCCGATTTGTGTGTTGCGCAGCGAAATTCTGTTTCGCTGCCGCAACGGAACCTCCTGCAGCGAATTGATGTTCGCTGCCGATTTGTGTGTTGCGCAGCGAAATTCTGTTTCGCTGCCGCAACGGAACCTCCTGCAGTGAATTGATATTCGCTGCCGATTTGTGTGTTGCGTAGCGAAATTCTGTTTCGCTGCCGCAACTGAACCTCCTGCAGCGAATTGATGTTCGCTGCCGATTTGTGTGTTGCGCAGCGAAATTCTGTTTCGCTGCCGCAACTGAACCTCCTGCAGCGAATTGATGTTCGCTGCCGATTTGTGTGTTGCGCAGCGAAATTCTGTTTCGCTGCCGCAACTGAACCTCCTGCAGCGAATTGATATTCGCTGCCGATTTGTGTGTTGCGCAGCGAAATTCTGTTTCGCTGCCGCAACTGAACCTCCTGCAGCGAATTGATATTCGCTGCCGATTTGTGCGTTGCGCAGCGAAATTCTGTTTCGCTGCCGCAACTGAACCTCCTGCAGCGAATTGATATTCGCTACCGATTTGTGCGTTGCGCAGCGAAATTGTGGCGCCAACAGCGATGCAGTTTTCGCTGCCAAACTGGCTGCCGGCAGCGAAACAGTTGTCGCTGCCGAACTGGCAGCCCGCAGCGAACCAGTTCTCGCTGCCGAATTCCTACAATAAGCCTCCTAGGCAGGAATGAATTAAATGCTAGTAACAATTTCATGTTATGATGATGTAAAATAGGGAACACTTGAATGTGGACATATGAACTCTTGAAATAAGTGTGATGATGAATATGATTCAAAAATAAAATAAATACAAATGTGCTAATTTGTGACCATTGATGTCTTAGGTGGTGCGGTCGGGAGTGGACCATCATCAAGGCAGGAACGACCCATAGGTGGAGCAGGTAGGTGACTTGCACCTTCCTTTTTCTTACGTTGAATCTTGAAATATTTTAACTTGAGTACTATCATATTGTTAGAACCGATATTAGATTGTTGAACGCTTAAATGTTGATTAAAGATTGATTAGTTTCGGCTAATGGCATCCGAATGGATGGCCGGGACAAAAGAGTGATTAGCTTCGGCTAATGGCATCCAAACGGATGGCCGGGACAAAGAATGATTAGCTTCGGCTAATGGCGTTCGAAGGGATGGCCGAGACAAAGAATGATTAGCTTCGGCTAATGGCATCCGAAAGGATGGCCGGGACAAAGGAGTGATTAGCTTCGGCTAATGGCATCCAAACGGATGGCCGGGACAAAGAATGATTAGCTTTGGCTAATGGCGTCCGAATGGATGGCCGGGATGAAGGACTGATTAGCTTCGGCTAATGGCATCCAAACAGATGGATGGCCGGGATAAAAGAGTAACTTCGCTGCCGATGCAGAAATCGGCAGCGACGCAGATTTCCGCTGCCGATTCTGGATCGGCAGCGACGCAGATTCCGCTGCCGATTCTGGATCGGCAGCGACCCAGATTCCGCTGCTGATTCTGAATCGGCAGCTACGCAGATTCTACTGCCGATACAGAAATCGGCAGCGACGCAGATTCCGCTGCCGATTCTGGATCGGCAGCAACACAGTTTTCGCTGCCGATTCCTTGATCGGCAGCAATGCAGTTTTTGCTGCCGATTTTGGATCGGCAGCGACGCAGCTTTCGCCATGGATGGCCGACACAAATGAATGACTAGTTTTGGCGAATGGCATCCGAAAACTTGTGTATCTATATGTACTACTAGTTGTTGTAGCAATACATGAAGAAATTATAATTGTTAATGTTTTATTTAATTGCCAAACCGTGAGTTACCATTCTTATTATTATTAAATATTTGCATTCTCTTAAATGTTTGTACTGCTGCAGGGACTTCACACCAACGAGATGTCTAGGAAACCCGATACACGGGAACCTATTTTGCAAGGAATTATGTAGATGTATCTTAAATCACAATGTATTTTGTATGGATCAATGTACTGAATGTATAACTTTTATTAGATCCTTTTTGCTTAAAATTGTGATGACTATTAGTAGGAGAAGACTGTAAACTCATGTCTATGTATATATTTTTAATATGAACTTCAAATCAAGCAACCTTAATATTACGTGTTTGTGTAAGATTCACTTTGAAATGAAATGTTGATTGTATTGATTGTATTTCGATGATGTGAGGATTTAGATTCATTGATTGCCGGCACCATGTGGATTGAATGCATATAAAAAAAAAAATTATTGTGTTTTGGGCTTGGAAAGCCGGTTTGTTACAATTATATATACATAAAAGTCCTCGGCACTGCAACTACTACATCAGTGGCATCACCCTCTTTGGGATCTGATTTTCATCGGATTAGCACACAACACATCAAGTTGGCTGGAAAGGAGTGCCAAGGAGTGATTCTGAATAATTATTTTGCTATGCATCAAATAATTGTGGCTGCAGCTGATAATCCACCTGGTTTGACATCAAAATGATAATTCACATCGTTTTTTGATGAATTGTGCTGCAAGTGGTAGCCGACTTGGTTAACCGAATAGGATGTGGACCAAGGAGAGCAATTTCCAGGAAATCCATTTCATTTGATTTGGGTGCCTGCAGGCCAAGGATATATGCTGTGGACCAAGGAGATCATTTTCCAAGAAATCCATTTCATTTAATTGGGGTTCCTGTTCATAATCAGGGGATGAAAGCAAATGCAGCCATGAATGCAACCATGTGCCTGATGTGATTGTAATTTTGTTTTTATTATTAACGTGAGTATTGAAGCAGTTTGCGTGTAATATAATTTCAATTCACAAAAGTAAAAAAAAGGGTCATCTCAGTGGAACAACATAAAGAAGCAAAAGAAAGTTTTTTCAAAAGTGAATGAATTATCAATGTTAATTTTTCTTTTCAAAAGCTTCAATGTAGAAAAATCTATAGAATAATAAATTAACAATGGGAATATAATAAAAAGTACTACTCTATTTATAACTTGATTTGGTTCCATCGGTTTTAGAATTTTAAAACTAAAATTAAACCGGACCAAAGTTTTTTTTTATTTTCTAATTAGTTTTTTTTTTCATACAAAAGAACAAAAAAGGTCTGCTCAGTGGGACAGTATAAAAAAGCAAAAGAAAAATTTGGTCAAAAGTGCTTGACATAAACATGGGTAAATTCAGGGGTTTTGCGTTGTGTCGGTGGGGGAAACAGTTTTTGGTGCTTGTAAATCTGCTCAAGACTTGTATAGAGCATCACTTTTGAGTTGTGTACGGTGATCTTTGTGATATCAATCCATTAATATATGGTCTTCAATTTTACACATGCATATGTGGTGCAGCAGTTATTTGTTTAATAATTTTCTGAGACTAATTCATGTTACAGGTGCTAGATGTGTGGCTACTTTACTGCATGAGATGAAGCGTCGTGGCAGGGACTGTCGCTTCGGGGTGGTGTCAATGTGGATAGGTATTCTTCTTCTCCCTCTCTCTCTGGGTGCGTGGAGTGTTGCTGGAAACGTATGCTTATGGCTAACTGTTGTCACTAATTAAATGCAACGGCGGTCGGAAAGTCGAAAGCAACAATCTCTTATCCAGGGATTCACTATAGTCGTATTTGATGGGCACATCGCGGAAGCTTCCAATAAATGCAGTTTGATGAGCATTTGATGTGCAGCGTTATATTTAACTCCCACTCTTATCACGTTTAGTATTTAAATTAAATTTAAATATATAAGTTCTTATAATTGATGCTGCTGTCCACTCAGAGATTACTATGAAAAGAAAAGAAATTAAACCTCGTCGTATTAAAGAAATATTGGGCACAACATTTGTTACCCATAAATTATTATACAAGCTCGACTCACCATTTACTCATATTCATCCATGTAGGTTATGGTGAGCTGGACTCATCTAATATAGTAATATTAACATAAAATCTTACCAAGTTAAAATTTGCAAAGTATTTTTTTTAAAAAAAATCTACATGTTTTTTTTTATCTTTCAACATTTTTCTTTTTAAAGATTGAGTTTCATAATTTATTAATATATTTTTTTTTATAAGATTATTTTAGTTTTATAACTCATATTGCAATTTTAGCCGGTATTGTGAGTTTCGCAGGTTGACCTAGGGTTTTTTTTTTTAATTTTATCTTTTAATATTGCATTGATTATGAATTAAGCTTCATGATTTAATTCAATTTATTTTCTATTTGTTTTAAAAATTATAGTTTATGATAACATTTTATATCCTTACTAACACATGTAAAAAAGTCCTATGTACAAAAATATCTAATTATTTACAAAATTATTATTATTATTAAACTAATAACTATAAAGTTCTTATTTTAAATATTATAAATTTTTCATTGAATAAAAAAAAACCTTAGCCATCACCCTCTTAACCAAACCAAAAAACAAAGAGAAATCCATAGATGGAGTTTAGAATCTCAAACTTCAATATTCCTATCACAAACAGCCTGACATACTAACAAACTCAATCATGATTGGATCTAACTAGCGCTAGAGCTAGCAAGATTTGAGTCTCTCGGTGGTCAAACCTAATCATTTCTTGGGTTTAGCAATATGTTTGGGGCTAGGCGTATTGTCATTTATAGACGAAGCAAGTTCAATTTTGGTGTAAATATTGATATTGATTATATATATTAATGTTTATGAATTTATGTGTTTATATAGTTGTAAATATAAATAATAAAGATTGTTGGCGCATCTAGAGAAAATTATAGAAGTTTATTAATTAATAAAAAAAATACCTTCTGAAATTCATATTCTATTTCAAAGCATGCCTACCAAAGCGACAATTTGTTAGGCTTATAAAAAAAAATCTATTACTAAATTAATATTTTTGTTAGGGTATGGATATTGCGTATTCATATTTACATGTATGTTGTGTTTGTTTAGTGTTTTGAATATAAAAAAGATAAAAATATATTTTAACTAAAAAGATAAAAAGAAAATTATAGAATTCAAAACATAAATTATATTGTGATATATTTTCTGTCTTTTTTTATTGAAATTAAAAATAATGAGTGAACTTGGGGGGGGGGTATGTAGTGGGAGAAGCAACTAAATATAGGGGAAGAGAAAAACATTCAGCTTATTTACAAATCATTTTCAAAAGAAGGAAAATTGAATGACTGTTTCTGGCCTCTCAGGTAAAGGAACCTGAATGAAGAAATTAAACGAGAAAGGTTTTTTAATTGCTTTAGTCAACATGATCAATTCTTGGAACACAAAGATAAAGGTAAGGGAGTTTCTAAAAAAAAAAACACACGAGTTAAATTGAGGAAATTATTCTAACATGTGATAGCATGTGAAGGTATACAAATTTATCAGTATGAGATTGTGTTCAAAGAACATCACATGTTCGTACCAAAAGATGATTTAGTTCAAACAATAAAATATGCATCAGTAACCATGCAATGCATCTAATATGTACAGACCTCAAAAACTGGTTGTATCCGCATGACATAGGATGGTAAGAACAAGTGAGCTTCTTTATCATAACTGCAAAGGGCATTGAGGTTATGCTCGACATGAGTAAGAGAGAGGTAAATATCACAAGCTATGACACAATTATCCAAGAAGAGCTTAGAACACACCAAAAAGCTACTTAAATGCCAGGTCCTGATTTGTTGCTAGAAGCAATAATGGTGTTAAGAGTTGCTACAACTACATGGGAACCAGAATCCAACCACAAACTCATTAAATTCCAGATTAAAGTAGCGCATGTAAGGAGCATGTATGAAGAATTTGTACCTTCCAAATTTGTATACAAGGATCTAAAATTAATTTTAGTGGGGACTATGCTAATGTGCCTCCTGCAACTTGCATTATGATTGAGTGAAATAGCCAAGACCCACTATAAACTTGCGAGTAAACAAAGTGCTCTTTCCCCAACGCCAATTCATGAAATGGTTTTCGTCTGATGCTCAATCTGATCAAATAAAGATATTCAGAGTGCAATCACTAGTTTAAATCTTTTGTTTTTGTAGATAGAAAGTGTGCCCAGGAATCTCAGTCCTAATGGGCAATTTACAACCAAAAGCGCTAGGGAGCTTATCAGATTTAAAGGCAATAGGTTGAATGGCAGAAGCTGCTATAGAGGCCTCTTCATATTCCAAAGCATGTGTAGTTTTTTCAATGAGGATTGTGATCACCTATTCATGAAAAACTTAACCCAAGTCCATGAAAAACATATCCTAACTAACTTGCCAAACAATAAGGTTCAAAAATCTCAGTTTGACAGTAGAGATCTGTCTGTGCCATTTCTCTCATGTAATCATCTGTTGTCTCCTTGCGCTTCTGGCACATTTGAAATTTGAAATAAATACCTATATATGAATCTTCACCTAAAGAAACTAAACTACTTCAATCAAGTTCTCTATGTACTATCCTAATCCTAAATTAACTACATGTCTGACTTCACATGAAAACAACAATTCGATACTCTTATATTTTCTTGTGCTAAAATAATCCACCACAGCATCGTTGTAGAAAACCTAACACCTACACCTTTTCTTTCTCTATATTTTATCTCTAACTGCCAACCATTCTTTTCCATGAAGTATACCTCTCCCTTTAACATAAAAAACATTATAATAAAGAATTCCATAGCAATCCTTAAATTCTCCTGCCTGTGGCTATTGGAAATGGAAATTGAAAGAGTTATGAACTGAATATTTCACTTTGTTAATCTTACTATTGTCTATTACACTGTATATATAGACTAGTTGAAAACAGATTAAGTAACGACTAATTAATAGAAATAACAAACTTCCTATAACAGCTTTAACTAACTCAAACAACTTTAACAAACTCTAACTCCTCCACTATTGCTTGTTGAAGAAGTTAACTGAAGACTGCAGGATTGCCCGTTACTGTTGCTGTTGGGGATTTTCATTGCTGTATGCATTGCTGATGTGGATAAGCTAGAGAAAACAGAATTGCACTGCTGGCTTCATTGTGGACAGTGAAGAAGATTGAATTGCATGCAGCTCAATACAGCTCAATACTCCCCCTCAAGATGAGACGTAAAAGGAATCAAGGAGAATATATGTTGTGAAGACTCATCTTGGATAACAAAGGATAAAAAAGAGAGAAGCCAAGAGCCTTAGTAAATATATCAACGAGCTGATGTTTGGAGGAAACATGAAAAGTGCGCAAAATACCTAACTGAAGCTTTTCTCGAACCACATGACAATCAATGTCAATGTGTTTGGTACGCTCATGATAGACAGGGTTAGTTGCAATGTGAAGAGCAACTTTGCTATCACAATAAAGAAGAGTAGTTTGAGGAGAAACCTGTAGGTCTTGAAGAACATTACGAAGCCACACAATCTCACAACAAGTTGATGTCATTGCTCTGTACTCAGCCTCAGCAGAAGACCTGGAAACAACGGTATGTTTCTTTGATTTCCAAGAGATTAAAGAGTTGTCAAGGAAGACACAGTACCCTGTGACTGATCTTTTGGTATCAACACAACTGGCCCAGTCATAGTCACAAAAGGCCTTCATTTGTAAACTAGAAATAACTGGAAAGAACAGCCCTTGAGCTGGAGATGCCTTAATGTATCACAGGACTCTAGTAGCTGCAGTTAAATGAGGGACTCGAGGCTTGTCCATAAATTGACTTAAAACTTGCATTGCAAATGAAATGTCAGGTCTGCTGATAGTGAGATAGAGTAATCGCCCAATAAGCCGTCTATAGGCAGTAGGATTATCTAAGATTTGTCCAGAATCTTTAAATAATTGCACATTGGGTTCCATTGGAAATTGTATTGGTTTTGAAGCCAACATACCAGTATCTTCAAGGATTTCCAAAGCATATTTTCTCTGGCAGACAGAGATACCAAGCTCACTGCGAGCTATCTCTAAACCAAGGAAATATTTCAATTGACCAAGGTCTTTTAGCTTAAATCTATCATTAAGCAGTTTGATAAATCCTGAAACCGCAGCAGAATTATTGCTGGCCACAATTATGTCATCAACATAAACTAGCAAGGCAATAGAAGAACCCTCTAAAATTTGTGTGAATAAAGTGTAATCAGCTTTGGATTGTATGAATCCAAACTCGAGTAGGGCAGTAGAAAATTTAGCAAACCATTGCCTTGAAGCCTGTTTTGAGCCATAGATTGACTTGTGTAACTTGCATACCTTGGACTCCCCCTGTCTGGCAAATCCAGGAGGCAAAGACATGTAGACTTCTTCATATAATTGGCCATGAAGAAATGCATTATTCACATCCAACTGATGAAGATCCCACTTCTTGACTGCTGCTACCGCCAAAAAAGTTCTCACAGTGGTGAGTTTAGCCACAGGAGAAAAAGTCTCATAGTAATCCAATCATTCACACTGATTGTATCCCTTGACAACCAACCGAGCTTTATACCTTTCCAAAGTCCCATCAGAGTGTAACTTGACTTTGTAAACCCATTTACATCCAATAACGTGCTTGGAAGCAGGAGGATTAACAGTAGTCCATGTATCATTTTGTTCAAGTGCTTTGATCTCATTAGCCATAGCCTCACACCATTCCTCATGTTTAATAGCTTGTATATAGGATGTGGGTTCAACAAGTGCAGAGATAGAAAGACTAAAGGATTTTTATGTAGAGGAAAGATGATTATAGGAAAGAACTGAAGAAAGAGGATAAGGAATACCTGAAGCTGTAGACGAAGGTGCAGGATCTGAAGTGGAGGTTGCAATATGACAATGATAGTCATGCAGATATCCAGGTGTGTGTTTTACCCGAGAAGACTTTCTACAGGGCTGTGGTGTAATTTCTACAGTGGATGGTATACATTGTTCTCTCGGGGAATTTATGGAGCTAGAAGGTGAAGTATTGATATGGCTTGAGGGAAAATAATTTGTAGGTAAGGGATGAAGTGAAGGAATAGGTGAGTCATGTATGGGAATAGACAGAGGTAATACAGAAGCATTATGGGATGTATGATGTCTAAGAGCAAAAGGAAATATATTTTCATGAAACACAACATTTCTAGAAACAAACACGGTATTGAGATGTAAATCATATAGTTTGTAACCTTTCATGCCCAAGGGATAACCAAGAAATATGCAGGGCTTAGCTCTAGAATCAAATTTATGTCGATTTTGAAGAAGAGTATTGGCATAACAAAGACAACCAAATACACGTAAATGAGAATATAATGGAGAGGATTTGAACAAGGTTTCTTAAGGAGATTTATTTTGTAGTATAAGAGTAGGCATTCTGTTTATCAAATGCACGGTTGTAAGAACACAGTCCCCCCAAAATTGTGGAGGCAAATGTGACTAAAAACGAATCGATCTAGCTACATTCAAATCATGCTGATGTTTGCGCTCAACAATGGAGTTTTGTTGTGGGGTTTCAACGCAGCTAAGTTGATGAACAACACCCTTTGATGCATAAAAGTGGCTCATGTTGAACTCAACTCCATTATCTGACCGTAAACATTTGATTCTAGTATTGAATTGTGTTTCAACCAGATTAAAGAAAGATTGAATGTGAGTTCTAGTTTGAGATTTATTGTCTAAAAGGTGAATCCATGTAAATCTAGTGTGGTCATCAACAATGGTAAGAAAATATGATGAACCAGTAAAGGATTTTATGGAAAAGGGGCCCCCAAATATCACAATGAATTAAATCAAAAGGTTGAGTGGAAATGGATGTGCTATGGGGAAAAGAGAGACGATGTTGTTTGGCCAATGGACAAATGTTGCAATTCTTATTTGATTCATGGAGAACCTGTGGAATTACATGAGAAAGTAATCTCAAAGGAGAGTCGGAAGGATGTCCTAATCTATAATGCCACAAGCTATTATTGACAAAGTTTACAGAGAAACTTTCAGAGGCTAAAGTAGTGACATTATTATTGGACATGAAATTTGCAGAATTGATAGAAACAGAATTCTTAGGTAAAACATAAACTAGATTGTGCATCAAATGATATAAACCTCCAGCTTCTTTACCCACACCAATCATTTTCCAACTTGTAAGGTGCTGAACAAAACAAAATTGTGATAAGAAGATGACACAACAATGTAGATTTTGAATCAATTTGCTAACAGATATTAAGTTGAAGGAAAAAGAAGGAATGCAAAGCACGCCTGTTAGAATAAAAGAGTCTGAAATTTTAACTGTGCCAATGTGAGTAACTGAGGCATATTGTCCATTGGGTAATCTCACAGATTTGGAAATAGAAGAAGTAATGCTTGTAAAAAATGACATACAACAGATCATGTGATCTGTAGCACCAGTATCAATGATCCAAGAGGTTTTGGTAGAGTTTGTGAGGGAAGCCTGTGGAGTTAGAGACAAAGATGATGCAAAAATAGAATGTTGTAAATCTAGATCATGAAGATGTATACCATTTGTGAGTGAAAAATCACTTGTACTTGTCATATTTTCACCTTGCATTGAGTCTTCTGATTCTTTGGTTACAGATGAGGAAACTTGGTTGACAGACGAGTCATGCTCTGAGATGGATGGCTTGAACATGTTAATGAGTTGCTGGCATTGTTCATAAGTAATAGGAAGCCGAGGGGTATTACAGTTAGAGACTTGATTAGCACTAGGAGGTGCATTCTTTCCTCTATTAAACTTGTAACCAGGAGGAAAGCCATGAATTCTGTAACACTTCTCCACAGTGTGGCCAGCAATCCCACAATGAGAGCATATAGGTCGATCTTTTCGAATATAAGAAGACTTGTTACCAGCAAAGCGATTTGAAGACACAGTCTTTGTAAACAAAGCAGTAGTGTTCTGATTGAATGAGATGCTTGATGAAGAAATCATACGTTGCCTCTCTTCTTGGATAACAAGTGAGAAAACTTTATTGATTGAAGGTAGTGGATCAATCAACAGAATTTGACCTCGAACATGTGAAAAACTTTCATTTAATCCCATTAGGAATTGATATACTTGTTGTTGATGATGGTAAGACAAAATAGTTTTCAAGGCTCCATATGTGCAGGTAGGGATTGGTTGGTGATTTCCTAACTCATCCCATAGTCCTTTTAAAGCAGTAAAATATGAACTTACAGAATTGTTCTCTTGTGATAAACATGAGATGGATTTCTAAAGCTGAAAGATGCGTGGTCCATTGTGCTGAGAAAACATATCTTGAAGGTCTTTCCATATTTCAGAAGCATCATCAATGTAAATGATGCTATTGGCAATCTCTGTTGAAACATATTTGAGCCCTTGATTCAGTTGGGAATGATCTCAACCGTTGGCTCAAAGTAGGCATGGTGCACTGTCAAAACTGCAGAAATGGCTGTCTGAGTTGGCATGTTTAGGCCGGCGCTGGCGCTGTCTCGCTGCCATTCAGACTGATCTGTTTACTTGAAGATGTATAGAAACTGCAGGGGATCATTTTCGTGTAAGATTTGTCAATTTTGGTGGTTGTTAGGTACACTAAATTCAGCTGCAAAGTAGGTAATCGGACCAGCTTTTTTCAGAAAAAAGTGAAGAAGATAATGAACAGTTTTTTGGCCAAATTTCATTTCAATCCTCCATCTGTCAATTTCTTTCAATGGAACCCCTAATTGACCATCAAACTTTTAATTGCTTCCAATTTGGCCCCTAATTTCAACCAATTAACTTGGTAAAAATTAAATTTGATCTCTTAAAATTCCAATCTTCTCAATTAAGCCTAAATTAGGCTCCCAAACTTAATTTTTTACCAATTAAGCCCAAACAAAATTAATTTGAAACATTTAAAGTATAATTAATTCCTTGCACTTAGTTAAATCCTTTAATTGGACCCAAATGAACTCTTAAACATAATTAAAAATTCAATTTGGCCCATGATTAAATCAAATTGGCATATTAAAATTTTCATTATGTCCTTGGACTTAATTTTTATGCAAATTCATCCAATAATGATTTAATTTGACTTTGAATTTGCATTGTTTTCTCCTTTTTTTGGCATAATGGGGTACAAAAAATTTCAGCTTAATTCCCCGGTATACTTTCTCTATATTGCCAGCTTTTTATTTTATTTTTTTATTTTTATTTTGAAAAAAAAATTATTTTTAAAGAATAACCCAGAATTGGTTATGACAGAGGTTCAGATGGACTATCAGCTAACTGATCACAGGGAGGCTGTATATAAGTTGTTTGTAACAGTAATTCAATTAGATGGCTTCCAACCTGCAAAGTGCAAGGACATAAATCAAATTTGTACACGATACATTTGTTCAAGAAAATTAGCCTTTATCTATGATTATAAGTGTTGTAACCCATTTTTGGGTCCCCACAAAAATAAAAATAAAATAAAATAGCCAAAGGCAGAAGCGCTCAGAAAATGGTCAGAAAATTGGTTAAGGAGTATAAAAATACAAAGATTGGATTTTGACAGTATATTCTTGAAGGATGAAGGCCCTGGTTAGAAGGAAAATTTAAATTTTGAGCAGAAAAGCCCAAATTTAGATGTTTATGGACTTAATTGGATTTTTAATTGGATTTATAGAGGATTTGATTACAAGGAAAATTGATTTTTAAGTCAATTTGGGCTTTAATTAGAAGAAATTTAAGTTCTGGGGCCAAAATATATTTTTTAGGATTTTATTGGGTCAAATCAGGGGCTTAATTGCATAAATATTGAAGTTTAATGGCCAATTAGGGGCTTAATTGTGAAAATCCGAAACCAGGGACCAATTTGGAAAAGGCGCAAAGATAGAGGGGGCTGTTTGGAATTGATTCAGGGGCCTAATTGAAGAAATTAGAAGTTTATTGATCAATTGAAGGCTAAATTGCATAAATCAGAGGCCAAGGACCAAAGTGGAAAACGCGGCCAACTATGGGGACGGGACCGAAATTGGCAGGGACGCAATTGAAAGGAACAAAATTAATTGGGGGACTGATGTGAACATTGGCGCGTTTCTGGCGCCACATTTGAATGAAACGGCGCGTTTTCTCCAAAACAACGTCGTTTCATGCATTTAAAAAAAAAAAAAAGGAAAGACCAAAACGATTGAACGGCATTGTTTCTCTTCTTCTTCCCCCCGCAGGCGCAGCAGAGAAGAGGAAAACCGGGGTTTTTGTCCCCGCCTCTCTCCTCACGTGCCATGACCCGACGCTCCAGGCCTTGGGACCCCCGAAACCGAAGCCAATGGCCGACCACCCGCCGCACCACCAAAACCAAGAGAAACACGCCTTGGCAGCGGCGCCTGCCGACCGACCGACCAGCGCGCCCCACTCCCCATGCAGCCATGCCCCGATACCCTATAAATAGAGAAGAAACAGAGTAAGACGGGGACGAAAGAAAAACAAAAAAAGGGAACCCGAGAGAAAACAAAAAAAACCAAGAGAGAGAGGAAGAGAGATAAACACCCAACCAAGGAGAGAGAGCCAACGAAAACCCAAAAAACCAAGAGAAGAGTGAAAGTTTGAAGCCGGGGGAATTTAGAAAACGAAAACCAAGCAAAAAAAAACCGAGGGGACGTCGCCAGATTATTTGGAAATCACCGTGAGGAGCCGTTGTGAGCTAGGACGCTACGACCGTCTCCACCGCAGCACCGCCAGCAAGCCGTCGTCTCCAGCGCCAGGTACGCTTCCTTTTCCCCCCCTGTGCATTTTTTTTCGAAGTTTGCAGCAGTTGCCTCCTGCATTCAGAATCGTTCTGCATGCAGGAGGCGGGGGGGGGGAAATAATTCCCCCCCCCCCCGTGTTTAGTTTCTTTCTTCTCTGGGCCAGATGAGTTCTGGCCCAGAAATATGTGGGACGGGCCAGAAGGATTCTGGCCCGACCCGGTGGTCTGGGCCGGGTCCGTCCCAGACCTAGGCATGATTTTTTTTCTGGGTCGAAACCGGCCCAATACCTTTTGGGCCGAGTCTGGCCCAACGAATTTTGGGGGCTGGGCCCGTCCCAGTTAGATGGGTCGGCCCATCCCACTTAATATATTAATATATTTATTAAATTATATTATATTACTATATTATTATATTATATTATGCATGTATATATATATTTTTTTAAAAAATAAAAATAAAAAAATCGAAAAAATCTAAAAAATATTGTTGTTTTCTTTTCATACGTATTATATATATATATATATATATATATATATATATATATATACATTGGTTTGTATTTTTATACTGTGAAGATACAAATTCAGTGTTTAAAAATACCCGTTTTCGTAAAAAAAAAATGTTTACAAAAAAAAAAAAATGTTTTCTTGCGTGTTGCATACGGGCCAACACTCTAACATGTTTTGAATGTTCTTTTTATAAAAAAAAAAATATTGGAAGCTTTGAAAATGTGTTTTCGCATCGATTTCTTAAACACAAATTATTTTCTTGCATTTCTGGATTTTACAACATATTTATAAAAACTCCAAAGGGTATTGACCAATATTTCAAAAAAAGCTATAAAAAAACCTTATTTTGGATGAGGAAATTCATTATTATTCACCGCTAATGTTTGGATAAAGTAATCCTTAAAAGGATGAATATCCAAAATATTATTGGGAGTAATAAATCCACACACTTTCTTGAAAGAAGCCTTGATTATAATCGAGGACATTTCAAAAATTTTTATTTTTTTTTATTTATTTTTTTTACTCCACGGTTTACGAGTTGTGAAAGTATGAAATACTAAGGCGAGAGATGAGTTTTTAAGAGTTGTGAAATTTTTTAGATTTCTTTTTTTTTTTCCTTTTCCTTGCAATTTACGAGTCGCAAACTCTTGAAATACTAAGGGAAAAATGAGCTTTCAAAGCACATGGAATCTTCTTAGATTTCTATCCAGAATAAATTGACGGGACTAGAAACACCAACACCATAGATTATAGAGCAAACCAAACACCAAACAGCTTACCTTAGGTAGGGCGTACTAGGAGTGCTAATACCTTCCCTTTACGCAACCAGTCCCTTGCCTTAGAATCTCTGAAAAACCAGTTAGGGTTCCTAGTGACCAAAATACTAGATGGCGACTCCAAAGAACCAAATCATTAAAACAAAAAAAATCGCCAGTCAAACCCGCATTTGGATTTTTTTTTAGGGGTGCGACAATAAGCACACAAACCTTAGCCCTAGCATCTGCATTCCATGGTTTGAATCATCCTTCCCCTTCACAATCTTCCTCGCAGCTGGCAGCTTTTGTTTTTTAATCAAATCAGTAACCTTTTTTCTTAGGTTTTCTTGTTCCTTCATGACAGCAGGGGATTCACCTTCTACACCATTCTTGCTGTCATTAGCCTTTTCCTTTTTCTTCCTTGTTTTCTCCAAGATAATTGTCTATTCTAATCTGTTTCATCATAGAAACTGTTACAGATTCAGTCCTCAGTTCAAAGAAAGAGAACAAGACTGAAGAGTTAGGAGGTCCAAAAAATGGATTAAGAATGCTACACCTAAATATCTGCTTCATTGTATAGTTCTTTTTTTAAAAAAGAAAACAAGGAAAGAAAAGAGTAAGCAACTCCCATAGTCAGAAGAGACAGTAGAGCAAAGTGTCACGCATGCCTTTAACGTCTAAACCAAGAGAAAAACTTAAACAACTTACAAAACAAAGGCACAAACAAGAACACACATAATTGAAATGATAAAGATAATTGCTGTCCCCAACAGGGAAATGCAAAAGTATAAATCCATAGTGAAACAATGTCAAAACATGGGATGAGCTCTAACAAAGGAAAGTTGAATGTCACTCTTATGAGTCCCCCATGCCCATGCTTTGAAGAAATTGTAGCTCAAAAAAGAAAGGCGTAGTAGAATATTCAGCCTAATAAGGCCCGTGATATGAAAAGTTTAACACTTAATGAAAAAAATTGTAAAAACTTACTATTAAAGGATCTTACACTACATTGTTTTTCGTACCTACATTTAGTGTCCTCCCTGGAACTAGATGCGGAACCAAAGGGTGGCAAGCAGGGGCCTGGGCCCCTGCAAGACACCCCTGTAAAATATTTAAGATTTTTGTTATTTAGTATTTAAATATAAATAAGTAACAAGTTATCTAATAATAAATTTATTATTTCATTAATTAATTATCTTTGAATATAAAATTATTTCTTTGTTCAAGTTGTAAAAAAAAAATATATAACCTGTTCAATTTAATTTTTTTTTACTATTTTTTATCTTTCTTTTTTAGAATCCTAACCAAAAAATATATAATAATACAAACAATGTAAAAAGATTAAAATAAAGTTCCCAATTAATTTATTGTCCATCAAAATAAGGTAATTAGTGACCCAAATTTAAAATCTTTTTTTTTTATGTGTGTTAAGAATTTAGTGAGGTTTTTTATATTTTTATATATATAATTTTGCTATTTTTTTCTAGTTTTATCATCTTTTTATTTTATGTTATAGTGAATGTCGCTTTTTCTAATAAATTAAATATATTTTATGAGTTTATTTTGATTAAGCTTGGATTTTTTTATGTTTTTGTTTTTAACAAAAATCGTTAAAATTATCATTTTTCTCGCATGTACTTTTACTATCACCAGGTCCAATAAATTTCACATGATCTCTCTAGCCAAATTAAATTCTTTAAAGAGCACATACTTTGACTTTAATTTAATTTAAGTTCTTTTTTTTTTAGGAATCAATAATCCCATTTTTTATGTTAGATTTGCTTTTATATATCACTTTTTTTTTAAATATATTAATTTTATTTTTATATATTAGTGTGGTTTACATGTAAAAATTTATACCTAATTGTATTAGTTTTGACCCTTCCTATTAAACAATCCTAGCTCCGCCTCTGAATTTTAACCATGAACAGCAGAAGAACTTGGACTGAAAGTAAAAACTATAGATATATAAAAAAGAAATCCAGAAAAACCCCATTCAACAACTTTACGGAACGTAACTTCAAAATCTAATTTTCCAGGCACTACTAGCTCCATAGATGATTTTTATCTCATAATTGTACATGGTAACTTTCATCTTTCTTCGTATAGTTCATCACCTCAGATGAAGGTTGTCTAAAAGTAAATTTAAGAAACTTTATGTTTTCCTTATCTTTCAATATTTTTATATGGGCACTCATTATCCTCTGTCTACAAATCAAACCGTAAGTAAAAATAAGCAAATAAAACATTAAAAATTACTTACCTGCTGCTCAATTGCATCACCAACCATACAAGCAGCAGTCACAACTCTTGCACATCCATGTTCCCCGTTCCAATCAACTGTCATTGCCATTGCTGCGAGTTCATGCATTGAAATAAAAGACATCTTGTCAGCTGGCAGCAGATCAAAATACGGAGCATAACCCTGCCTACTCTTCCCCGTTCCAATCAACAGCTGCTCTTTCGCAATTGCATCTCTAAAAGGCTCAAACCAACCAAGGAACAAACTCTTCATATATGGCAAATTAGGAGCCAACTTATGCTCACACATATCCTTCAAAAGCTCCTTATATTCTTTCGTTGCCAGTTCCCATGCTTCCGCCTCAATCTTCACTTGCCTTCTCCTTAAGACAATATGCTTCCTTGACCCTATTCCAGGGTTAGCATGTAGCCTCCTCCTCCTAAAGTGCTCCTCTTTCTCCTCTCCTTTCCTCATTTCTGGCAGCAATTCTTGCACTTCATCCGCACCAGACACATTATCTTCAACATCTGTTGATGACACTGCCTCAGCTGCACTCACATACCCTCTTGGACAAAATCCATTCCCATTACTACTATCACTATTTCTCAAAAAAATAAACCTGGGTTTCCCATAAAATCTTCATGGGTTGATAATTCGCCAATTGCTCGAAAACTTGAGTTTCTCAAAAAAGATGGGTTCTTTAGAGGCTCCTAAAAAGCTGTAAGTTCTTGGAAATGAAGGGAAATTGAGGGACTTTGATTGGGATTTCAAGGTGGCTTGTTTTGCGACGTTTCTCCACATAACTGTGGATGGTTTAGAGATAAATTGTGGGTTTTATAAAAAGTAATCAAAGGATCAAAAAGTTTTGGTAGAAAATATATGGGAGCTGGCCCTCTAATTAAAGGAAATGAAAAAAAAAATGGAATTGAAGTGATTGAGAGATGAATTAAAATGCGCGGGTAATGCAATTTGAGAAAGGAAATGGGTGAGGGTATGATAGTGGTATTAGCATACCCGCTTTAATTATATAGTGTATTTGGTATTGCGGTAGTTGTTATGTTTATGGTTTGAAAAAAAGTTGTTTTTATAAAAATATTTTTAGTTGAGATTGGTTTGAAAAAATAGGTGTTTTGATTAAAACTGTGGTTGAAATTAAAATTGAATAAAAAGTAGTTTAATATGTTTGGTTAAAAATGCTTTTAAAATTAAGGTTATAAAATAATTTAAAAAAATATATATTAATATTGATGATTTTTTATTTAAATATTATGGATTTAACTATTGCTATTATATCATGAAATAAATCATACTTTATATAAAATATTTTTTATTATTCCATAAAATCATCTATAAATCCATTACGTACAAAATACATTCGATAAGAACTACAGTTTCCATAATTTTTTAACGTGTAATAAAATTAGAAAAATATTATTATGTATAAAATTCACTCTAAACTAGTTTTTTTTTTTTAAGTTAAAAAAACTAACACATTAAAAAAAAGAAAAAAAAAACTAACACATATGCACTGTTCATGTTAATTGCACTGTTCATTGAACAGTGCCACTAACGTGAACAGTGCAAAAAAAAATAAGGAATTCTTGCTTTTTAAATACCGTGTTTCCAAACGCTAGGTGGGACTCAATAAAAAATTCTTGCTTTTTAAATACTGATATAACCTAAAATTACTACCAGCAAACTTTAATTCCCAATATCGCAGGGTTTCGAGTCTTTTGACAGCAGCTAAGTAACTTGGGGCATGAAATGTTGCACTGCACAACGAAGGTGGTTTTCTGTTTTTGAGAAGAAAAAACAAATACTTTGCCGTTGTTTATTAAAAATTAATTTTTTTTATATAATTTTTTCTTGCAAAATATATTTTTAAAAAGTGAATTAATTTTTCATATTTTGATAGTATCATAAAAAAATAAGTTAAAAAATATTTTTCAGTGTTTAGCTATATCATGAAAAATAACTTATTAATATTTTTTAAAAGTTTATTAAAAATAATAAGGAATATATCTTACAAATTAAAAAGTTAAAAGAGAATGAAATTGAAAAAAAAATTAATTTCATTTACTATCTCAAATATAATAAATAATAATTAAAAATAATAGAGATCAAATATAATAGATAAAAAAAATGGAAAGATAATGAGATTAAAAAAATAATTATAATTTCATAAATTATTACAAATAAAATAAATAATAATTAAAAGAATGAGAACCAAATATGATAGATAAAAATTTCAATTAAGAAAATAATAAGAAAAACAAATAACAATCATTAAAATCAAGATCAAAATTAATATAAAAATCAAATTTGATTAAACTCTAAGGGATGGAATTAAAAAAAATATTCAAAACAAAATATATAGTAATTAAAAGTATGAATATCAAATTTGATATAATTAGCAAATAATATGATATTTTTTAAATTTTTATAATTTTTGAAAAATATTTTTTTTAACTGAAAAATATTTTCTATTAACTAATTTTTTTAATGATAAATAAACACAAAACATTTTTAAAAATAATTTTTAAAAAAACCACTTTTCATAAAATAAATAGGATCTTAACATAAAATAAAAGTAACATATTAAAGATGTCGCCTTTCCTAATAATTTTATCTAATAGGTTGTCAGGATTTAGAGCACTTGTTTGTTTTTTAAATTCTTAAAAATTGAATTATTTATTTATTTTACTTCAAATTAAGTTTTTTTTATATTTTTTTTAAATTGTTTTGATGTGTTGTATTAAAAATAAATGAATAAATAGTTTAAAAATTTTATTTTAAATAAATAAATATTTTAAAAAATAATTATATATTACCATAATAACAAACACAGATAGAAAACTAAGAGAATTGTTTAGAATAGTTAGAATGCATGCGCTTGGTCGCACTTTAAGATCAATTTTTATGTATTTTGAATTTAAAATGCCTACTGTTAGGAGAAAATGGTTTTAAAACGTGGTCATTAATATTTTTAGCATGAATATTATAACATGAAATATCAAAATACTTAAAATTAATTTTAAAAAATTCTGAATGAAATTGATTTAAAATAAAAAACAAATTCTTATTGATAAGAAATTATTGGTTTTATCTTTTAGAAATATATATATTTTTTAATTTAAATATATCATACACCAAAAAACAGAGTTAAAAAAGTGGACAGACTTAAATATGTCCACTTTTAAGAAGAATGGGATTATCCTAAAATTTAAGAAGAATATGTTATATACAAATTAAACATTTTATTAATACTCACAATATATAATGTCAAGTACTGATCCCACAACAAAATTAATTATGTTTGCAAAATAAAAAACAGACAACATTTTAATCATTGAAAACATGTTATAATACAAATTAAATATTTAATTTATTTAGATTAGAAATACTAGTATTAGAAAAAAATAACAAAAAATAGTTGAAGCGAAAAGTAATATAACCATGTCCTAGGAAATTTGTGTCACTAGTTAATTAAGCATAAATCACATTAAATAATAATAATACATCATTTTTATTCACTACTTAAAATACTACATTTAATATATATATATATAATATATTATATATATATTTTTTTTTTTCTACATTCTTTCCTTTTCAATATTGTTTTCTTACTTACCGGTATATTTTTGTACTGTATAACAAGCATATTTTCATTAACGGTTACTGTATTTAATTCGTCACCTTTCTATATTCTTCTAACACTATTCTCCTCCTTCATCTATTCCCCCCTCGTCTTCTTCCTCGTTCTACATCAATAGAAAAACTGACGAGTTTCTCACTTCTGTTTTCATTATATTTATAGAATTAGTAGCTGGAAAAACCTCTTGGAATCTACGGTCGCAGAAACACCGAGACGCCACCGATAACCAATATTGCAAAATGTGAATCTAATTACCCCAAACCAAAACCATGAGCAAAAACTGACGAAGATCTTCAAGCTAAATCAAGTTAGATTCCTAACCAAAACCAAGGCAGCTGCTGGTGCTGCTGCTGCAGCTGCAGCTGCTCGAGCAACAGCTGCTGCTGCTGCTCGAGCATCAGCAGCAGCTGCTGCTTCGGCTGCCTCAGCAGCTGCCACAGCTGTGGCAGCTGCTGCTGCTGCTGCTCCAGCTGCCGCAGCTGCTGCTGCTGCACCCGCTCCAGCTGCTGCCGCTGCTGCGGCTGCACCCGCTCCATCTCCCGCTGCTCCCGCTCCAGCTGCTCCCGCTCTAGCTCCTGCAGCCGCTTCAGCCGCTCCAGCTGCTGCTGCTGGTTGACTAGCTCCTGCAGCCGCTTCAGCTGGTCGAGTTGCTCCTGCTGCAGCTCCAGCATCAGATATTCGAGTTGCTCCAGCTGCTGCTTCTGCCGGTGCTGCTGCCGGTGGCACAGCCGGTCCAGCTGCTGCCTCTGCCGGTTCATCAGCAGCTGCCTCCGGTGGCACAGCCGGTCCAGCTGCTGCTTCTGCCATTGCCGCAGCAGCACCTTCACCGGAAGCAGCTGCTGCTTGTGCAGCTGCTGGTGCAGCTGCAGCTGCTGCCGGTGCAGCTGCTGCTGCCGCTCCAGCAGCTGCTGCCGCTCGAGCGGCAGCTGCTGCTCCAGCAGCTGCTGCTCCTGCTCCACCAGCTGCTCCAGCTGCTCGAGATGCTCCTCAGGCGGCGGCAGCTCCTCAAGCTGCTGCTCAGACAAGTGCTCGCGCTTCTGGATCCGCTGCTGGAGCCACCGCTGGAGCGGCCGCCACTTCTGCTTCCGCTGCCGGTGCTGGAGCCATCCCTGCCACTGCTTGACCAGTTGGAGATGCTGGATCCGCTGCTGGTGGAGGTGGAGCTGGATCTGCTGCCACTGCTGCTGCTGCGTTGCTGGAGCTCCTTTGCCGCTGAGAGTGAGAAGGAGAGGTTAGAAGTGTTGTGTGTGTGTATATATATAGCTTGGCATAATGGGAATTTTCTCAAACTTTAATTATTAATGCATATTGTAGGGTTGAACAGTATCCCTCCAAACCACATTAAATTGTTACTGACTAAAAAGAATTTCTATCATTCGGTTAGGTAAAATTGTCATAAAAAAAATATAGATTAGATAAAAAAGTACTTGAAAACTAAACATTCATTTTCTCCACCACTACATAGTCAAACTAGGTGTTGAAAATATTATAAAAAATTTACGGAAGATAATAATAATACTGAAAATAAACATGTCAGGAATTATTATCATGATCAAGGATCATTAACACTAAAAATAATCGTAATTTCTGATTCATATCTACACAAAAAAATTATTATTGATACTGAAGATAAATCATGATAAAAAATTGTTATCATAATCAGAAATCCCTGATATATGAAGAGATCATCACTGATACTGAATATAATCGTGATTTTTTGTTCATATTTGCACAAAAAGATTATTTATACTAAAGATAATAGTAATTATATCTACAATAGATAGTCTAGAATTAAATGTATATTTTATTCATATTGCATCCTTAATTATAAGATTTTTGAATTTAAAAAAAATTGTAATATATATAATAACATGATGTAAACAGTATTAAATAATTACAGCAAATATATTTATGTAATTCTTCTTTTCACACATCTCTCTCTCTCTCTCTCTCTCTCTCTCTCTTCATTCTTTTATCTTTCACATGGAATCGATGTTACTAGATACTTGTTACGTAAATTCATTGCAGGTTAAAAAAAAAATTAACAAAAAAAAAATTTTAAATTAGAATTTTTAAATATGTTTTTGTATTTAAAATTTTTTTAAGTGAAAATAAAAATACAATTAAGCATAAAATATAATTAAATAAAATTTATAAATAGAACTTAATAATAAAAAACAACTATAAAAGATAATTAAAAATAAAACAGAAATATCAAGAAATAGTTGTAAATTAAAATATTTAATTTGCAAGATGAGACATTTACGCAATTGTGTTTACTAAATTTGTTAATTAAAACAAAGTTTTTTATTTAATCAAATAATAATAAAAATAAATAAATAAGAATAAAAAAATATAAAACATATAACCTGAATCATGAATTCAATCAAAATTCAATAATAAACCTGCCCAAGACTCCAAAATCATAGCTTTTAAATTGCATGCATTCGGTTACAAGTTTTGGATGTAAATTGTTATTTGATGGTATTGTGCATATTTTTTAAAAAAAGGTTGAATATAAATAAGCAAGTATTTTGTTTGTTTTAACTTTATTAACACATTCAAATTGAAAAAAAGGGTTACTGAAAATAATAAAAAAAATCTACCTTAAAAAAAATTACTTTAAAATAAAACCTAAGCGGAGAAGCTTTCCTTAATAATAATTACAAAAATCATTTCAATCAAAACTTTATTAATGAAAACTTGATAAATAATTCCTATATCATTTTCTAATGGGTATGAAGAAAAGTTTTTCTTTTCTTTTCCAAAAAACCACATTGTAAATAAACAATATAAAATAAAAGTTTTTTATGAAAAAATAATTTTTTTTATAAAAAAATTATCTCCACTTAAAAATTTAAGATGACAAATGAGATCTAAAAAATAATTTTTTATATTTAAAACAATTGAACTTAATATAATTAAGATTTTATTTATACACCCTTCTCAACATATAAGGACATGCTTTTTGATGCTTGAATTGAAAAAATAATATATGATTCAATTCTTTGCTCTTCGAGAACTTGGTCTAAATAAACAGTAAATAAAGAATATGGCAAACTTTTTCAATCCTTCATTCCCCACGTCATTATATCGGTTTATTGATTAAATTAAGTCAAAGTTCATTAAACATATTTTTTGAAAAAGAGTTAAATCTAGTCAATGTCAATTATGATGAAGTCAAGTTACGGTTTAAATTCATGGATTTTATTAATTTATTTTTATTTTTATTAAATAAATAAATTATGTCTTATATTATATTTATCTTTTAATTAAATACCATTTTTTGCCAATCACGCACACCTTTCATATACAAAATCTGTTTCCTTGTGAATTTTATTAACCTTTTAAAAGTTACTGAAGAAGAATATTATTACCTATTCTTCGATCCAGATGAAATCTCAACTCCACTGAGAATATTCGTCCATCTTTGCACCTTCTCCTCGTTTTCCCTGAAATTTTCTTCACTCTTATCCAAGACAATTGTGTACGTCTCTGTTTCATCATCTACCTTTGATTGCTCGACATCATAAGAAACGGGAAACACAGTGTCCGATCTCATCTCATCCATGAGTCCGACAATCTTATCTAGTTCTTCAAAGCACCAAGGTACAGAAGCACAATCTCTTACAAATATAATAATTGACAGCCCTGATTTTTCAATGGTCTCAAAGAGTCTTGATCTAATTTCCATTACTTTCTCTGGTTCCTTCTCGACTGACATAATGAATCTCGGGGCTAGATCTGACTTTAAATAGGTGAAAGCATTACTAGTGTCTGTGACTCTAGTAACAGGGAAGGACATTGGCCATCCAATGATGGTACCGACGAAGAAAAAGCTAAAAAAAGACTTATATATGAAGAAGCTGCTCTTTGCTTGTGACAATAAAAATGGACAGATGGTTGTGGTGTAATATTTATAGAAGATAACACAACAGACACCACAATTCTTTACCTTCACTCCTGGCTGGGAAGAATGAACCGACAACTCAAATGTCGCTAAAGGGATCCGTTGCTGCCCATTTTCTTGAAGCTCTTTAAGGTAATCAAAAGATAGATAAAATAGCCCAAATATGATCTAACAGAACTTTGATAGAGTCTACAACTAATTACTCATCGGCGGCGAAGGATAATTCTCTCTCCCATTGGCTTTGAAATGACAAACAAGAGAAGGACCTTCAGCACTCGCACTGAATGCAACACACACAACAAACCCCATGCTCCAACTAGGCACTTGCACACTAATTGAAGGTCCCTCACTTTGATGGTTAAACCAGCCTGGGATTTCATTTCCTGGAACAACGATACCAAATCCAGGTCTTGGATTAGACAAACCCTGTACCATAAAGAACCAAAATGTTAGATAGATAGAGGGAGAGTGAGAAACACAAAAAGGTTGGGGTTTGATTAAGAGAAAGACCTGGAGGTATACTTTCAAGCATGGCTCAACCCCATTTGTCTTGGCCATTATAGATAGTACAATTCCCAGCAGTTAAGACAAAGGAACCTCTGATCTTTTGAACTGCTTAATTTTATCGGATCTGGAATTGTTTTTAGTCTTATACAACCATTCAAATTTACTGTTTGAACTTTAGATGGAACCTCAGGCAATGATTCAAGCATCCTACAATCCTCCAAGAGCAAGCCATTTCAAGTCCAAAAAGCTGATTTATGCTCCTAGGCCAGGCTAACAAAGTAATTCTGCTCAGATCTAAAGACTTCAATGAAGATAAGCAGCCAATATCTTCAGGAAGTGCCCCTTCTCTTAGATTGCAAG